>NC_065417.1:15257000-15563000 GCF_024362695.1 Pectinophora gossypiella
CCACCACGCTGCTCCACTGCGGGTTGGTGGAGGTGTTTTTACGGCTAATAGCCGGGACCAACGGCTTAACGTGCCTTCCGAAGCACGGAATCATCTTACTTTTTCGGACAATCAGGTGATTCAAGCCTGAAAAGCCCTTACCAAACTAAGGACAGTCTCACAAAGTGATTTCGACAATGTCCCCATCGGGAATCGAACCCGGACCTCCAGATCTTGAGCCTAACGCTCTAACCACTAGACCACGGAGGCTGTTTAGCAATTCATCTAAATCCAAATCATTTCCTTAATTCCGAGCATTATTCAAGCAATTCTGCTATTTTTGGTAAAATGGTCGCATTCCAGCTCTACGTTTAGGACAAGTACTTACTTATATCATCTAGGACTAAATGACGCGCGTATGTGCTAACTCTGGGTTATGGGTGGGTGCGGCTCACCACCTATCACGTTGGTCTAACAGAAAGCTCGGTGAAATGTGAGTACTCAGTTCATCTTGTGATGGATATACGTGAACGTATGTTATGTTGAGTCATGGGTGATGTAATACAATTTAATAATAAAAAAATATTCTATTTTCAAACAAGAATTTACTAAACAATAACCCATGTAAGCCAATTACATGTCCATTATGTTCAAGTAAACTTTTAGTTACAAATTACAATGAAGTCATATTAATTATTAGTGTTCGTTAAGTTTTACCACAAAGAGGTACTTAAAACTTATTTACCTATTCATTATTTAGTTGATTCGGGTCAAGTTCTGAATAACGTTCTAGGTAAACCTAAAATAAGACACGTCAAAAAACAAAAGTCGACAAAATTATTTCGTGACACCTTAAACGTGGGTTTATTAGCGTTGGTACGAAGCACATAACGTTACGTGTAACACTGCAACCTGTAAGTTCTATTGTGATCGTTGCCTTATGCTACATTTCACCTCTAAGCACACTATCCTATCTATAAAATAATGTGATATTTAATCAGGGGTGATTATGTTTGAGCGCCTCTGGAGTCACTGGATATCTGCGCTTGCTCGTCAGGGGCTCACAATCATCGGGAGTTTGAGAGTTTCAGCTTCCTTGTGGCAGAATCTACACTACTTAGTCCTTTAGCCCCAAAGTGTTTGAAACTTTTTGACTTACTAGCAGGTAAGATTTTTGATAAAACCATTTTTGTGTTATAGGTGGTTCTCTCTCTCTCTCTCTATTTAAGAGCTGCGCTCTTGTCGGTGGAGTAATCGCCATTCCTTTCTTCTTCCCGCCAAAATCTTCACCTCCCGATACGACACGACCTGCACCTTCTCTTTTATTTGTTTCATAAATGTTATCTTAGGTCTACCCCTTCCTCTCTTCCCTTCAATTTTTCCTTCTATAATGTTTGATATAAATGAATCGTGTCGTATCAGATGGCCAATCATATTTCCTCTACGGTTCTCTATAGTCTTCAATATGGTTCTCTTTTCTCCAACAAGGTGAGGTTTTAAGGTGGTTCTAGTCTATTAGAATTACTTTTTCTGCGTCCAGTACGCCGCAATTACAGTCCGTTCTAGATAACGAAGCGCGTCAATCGCTCATGTTGTTCCCACGAGGGCCGCGGTTATCCTCTAATGTATCACCTTATTACTCTATCATCTGTTTATGCAATGTTTTTATTGCGAACAGCTTTGCTAACGAATTTGAAATTGTTCGCTTTTTAGTTTGAGCTGGTTGTTTCATAGTGTGGTTAGCGTAGGAAGGAAGTAGAAGAAACGCTGGCATGGATAATATCTATGTTAAAAACAGCCGATATATTAGGTATATATCATATTATTATAGTTTTAGGCACAAACGTATCTAGTGCATAGGCACCTATTTAAAAGCACTATTCTATTGCCGAAAACCCTTCATTCGTACCTTTATTTTCCCTTACTTTTATGCCGATGATTTCCGAAATTATTTTCGAATTCATATTTGGATCATAAAATGATCACCACTTGCTCAACGGTGAAGGAAAACGCGAGGAAACTTACATTACCGAAAAAAGCGTGTCGGAGGTATGTGACCTAGCCTGTATTGGGCTTTTCCTTCGCGGATTGGAAGGTCAGACAGGCAGTCGCTTCTGTAAAAAACCGGACTTGGCAAATCTTCAGATTAGGTAAGCGACCTGTGAGAATCGAGATAAAGCTAGGAAGAAGATGATGAACATACAAGACGGTAATAGAAAGTGTTATATTATTATTACATCACATAAATTCTGGATCACCGATGTGTTATCATTCGCTGATTTTCTGGCCCCGCCCAAAAGTAACGAACTGGTAAGTAGAACGGTAACAAAAGCCATAAAATCTCACCTATCTATAATCTAAAAGTGTGATACTATGCTCGGATTTCACACAGAATTAAAACGGTTATTGTTTTTAGATAAATGATTCGATAACCTCTCCAAGCGTTTTATGTTAATGTAAATATGTGTTTTATTATGTAATTCACTGGTTGCAATATTAAACTAAAGGTTATCGTGTTATGCAGTGACCTATGGGTTTTGCGGTCCTATTGGTTGTATTACTTAGGCTTTTATGTGTTTAACCAGCATAAAATTTACTAAATGTGTTTCATGTAGTGTAGAGTTGTGTGAATAGTCGTACGGCCTAGCCAATGTGTGGATAGAAAGAAAATCTATGGAATTGACATAATCACGCGACATCTTGTTAAAATATGTCAGTCCCATGCCTTTTCTCTATACCAAGGTAACCCGCTATTGAATTTTTCATATTTTTTTCTGTTTCTAAAAGTTCATTATCCTCTCCTAGCGTTATTCTAACCTGAAGATTTGACAGGTTCGATTTTTACAGAAGCGAACTGCTTGTCTGACCTTCCAACCAGCGGAGAGAAAACCAACCCAATACAGGATAGGTCAGTCACATATCTCTAAAACACTTTTCTTGGACTATATTATATTAAACCTGGTATTACATACGTTATGGTTTTGTATTAAGGCGGTAGAGTGTTAGTTAATGTGTCTATGGTTTACAGCTAAAACGTATCTAGTATTGTATACTAGATATGTCTAGTATGTAGTAGTGAGTAGTATTATGTTTGTCCATACGTCAGTCTGTATGTAGGTTGTGTACAGGTGTAAGCGAGTGGGAGCAATAGGTACGCCAACACGGTTCAGTGTAAATTATCACATGTCCATATACGAAAATCGAATCATAATACAATAAAAAAGAAACCGTTTCCTTCAGTCAATTCAGTAGCACTTCATTCTTAAAGCATACATTTCTCGCGAATTCCATTTTGAGTTTAAAATCGAAACGTGAACGCGCGCGTTTACGTAAACACTCGTAAACAAGTTGTTCGCTTTTAGAATCGTAACGCAAACGTTCACGTAAACATAGTAAATGAGTCGTTGGGTTTAAAATCGAGCGCGTAAAAGTGGGTGTTAACATGATGTTCCGGCGCCGAGTAACTGTAGCGCTAAATGATTCCGCCGGGTGGCCACCAGTTGAGGGGGAATTGAGACTGATTTAGGTACATTACACAAACAACATACATACATAGGTGCTACGTACTTAACATAGATAGATAGATAGATAAAATACTTTATTGAGCACAATGGACACAAAATACAGAGATAAAGACAGCATATACAGAAAAGCACATCAGGCGGCCTTATTAACATAACTAAGTTCACAATTAACGGCCTCCGTGGTTCAGTGGTTGAGCGTTAGGCTCACGATCTGGAGGTCCCGGGTTCGAATCCCGGTGGGGACATATCACTAAAACCAATTTGTGATCCCTAGTTTGGATAGGACATTACAGGCTGATCACCTGATTGTCCGAAAGTAAGACGATCCGCGCTTCGGAAGGCACGTCAAGCTTGATGTAAGTATGTAGTCGTTACATGAGTCATGTCAGGGCCCTTTGGCGGCTCAATAGTAACGCTAACACAGGGGGTTGATGAGTTTGGTAATCCATCTCACAACCCACACGATAGAAAAAGCTCACAATTGGATCGTGTACCTACTAGTTTCAAGATAAATTATGAAATAATTAAAACACATCCAAAACATATGCGGTGCCGGTACATAATGTTCGTAATGAAAAACAATAGCATTCAAATCCTTCATATTTTATGCAAAATCCCACATCACCTTATGCCATGCTTACCAGCCCGCGTTGTGTGGCGTGCTCACGCACACAATACTCGCTAACTACTCCACTATCAATCCAAGATGGCGCTAATTTGGAAACCGGTGACTTTCGCTGCACTGTTTGCTCGATCATTATCAATGTTTGGCGATCTATTGGACAAATAACACTTGTCAAATTGTCGTAAATGGAATGCTGACTTTCTATAAAATTGGGGTATTTAGATGGTTATGTAAGTACGCTACAGGCAGGACCCTACCTCACAAGGACACCATGGTCTTCTTCTTCTCGTGTGGGTTGTAAGGTGGAATACCAACCTCATCAACCCTGGTGTGAAGGTTATTACTGAGACGCCAAAGGCCCCTGACATGGCACATGTAACGACATCAGTAAGTAGTAACCGGGATCAACGGCTTAACGTGCCTTCCGAAGCACGGATCATCTTATTTTCGAACAATCACCATGATGTGGCGTCACCACGGTCGCCCCTCCAATAAAATCTTGCTATAAATGTACCTCAGACTACCCCAATTGGGTTACAGTCGTGAGCCTCACGTTTATAAGTTCGATTTTCCACAAGTTTATTTATGACCTCATCTTCCTTCGACACCTCTGGTGGTCAGTCAGACTAATAGGCTAAAGCGGTGTTAATGCGGTATGCGCGGGCGCACATAGTCGCTGGTAGATGACACAATAGAGACCACTACCAACGGATAAAAGACACCGGTTTACTAGAGTGTTAATATGCTGCAGTAAAAGGATTTTAACTGTTGAAAGGTTGGAAGTCTATGAGTGCGAAGCGTAAAATGCATCGGTTAGGATTTTTTGACGGCATGTAAAAATAGTTTGTATGGTATAACATAACATAACATTAACAGCCTGTATACATAATGTCCCATTGCTAAGCACAGGCCTCCCCTCAATCAATCGTCTATCTATCTATAAATATAATGTTAGATAGATTAAGTACGAATATTTTAACAATTAGTAAAGGTCTTAGCGTGCAATAGATACGATTTTGATATAACTACAGGGCCTGTTTTATCGCATTTTCGAATATAAACGAATGCTAATTTCCAAATTCAAAAATTATTAGATTTATCGAGTATCAGAATTTGAATTCAGAGCTATTTTGTTGTTGTTTTGTTTTCCCGCATAAATAACGTACTTACTTACTAAGTTCTAAATTCAAATTGATGAACATGTAAATTAGCATTCGTTTGTATTTGGAAATGCGATGATTGCCAAGAGACATTAAGAAAATAGAAGCACTGTTTATTTATTAATAACTAAAAGTTGGCGTGGCTGTTATTTGGTCTGAGGCCTAGCCATAAAACTATAACAAAAATATCTACAAAATACGAAGTAACAGTTAAAAAAACCCCAACTGCAAAATTTTCGAGAAATATACAAAACAATCTATCTAATCGCTTCTTTAAAATAAGCTCAAGAATACTAAATTCAAGGAAACAAAATATCTAAAAACTATCCCGTTTTAATCCCTACCACGGATCAAATGAGGAGTAATACGTAAAAACTGTCCCTTCAAGACAAAAGGTTGGCAGCCCAAGCCATAAATCAACATTCACAAATATTTTTAATCTGTGGGCATATTGTAATAGTTAACAATGTCAGTCATGAAATCTATTTATCTATGTTTTTTACCTTTTACGAAATATGCCGTAGTAGCAGGTACCTAGACTAAATTATTATTTTCTTATTTTACAGGTATGTCTCGTGGTTTTATGACCATTGTTTAAAAGCATGGCTGTGGTAAGTTTTTTTTTTTATATTAGATTAGAACCATACTTTCAATCTGATTTTTCTTTTTTTAAAAAAAGATTATGCGTAATCTGAAAGAAAGTCCGCAAGTGGAAATCCAATAAACAAGTATTCTGAATTCAAAAGCTCTAAACGACTAATATTCGCGCCTTGCTTAATAGGGATTCAAACAATAAATTGGCACATCGAGCTAATTTCACTTTGAAACTGTTTAAAAACAGTTATTAGCCTGCAATACCTAATAGGGATGGGCGCTCGGGTCGAGTCGGGTCGGCTCGGGTCACTTGGGTCGGCTAGACGCGCCCGCGCCGATAGAATTATACCTCAATTGTTTCACTGTTCCTTTTTCAAAAAAGATATATTGTTCACACACGGCGATTCTCGAGCGTTTTATCGATTGTCTGCTCTTTAAAAATCGATATTATTTTATTGCTGTCGAATATACTGTGACGGACTGACAGCACGTTCCGTTCGATCGTTACGTCATCGCATTCCGATAAAATACCTGAGTAATAAAATAAATCTTTCATTTTATTATTTTTTATTAAATAATAATAAAAATATACTAATAAGTAATAGTGATTATGAGGAATTTACGGCGATTAAAACGCTTAGAAAAGTTGAACGGCTAAAGTCTTGTAATTAACAATAAGTAAAGGTTCAGACCATAATCAAGATGTAATTGTATAGAATTGGTTTTAACCCGGGGCCGCTCGTAATTTAATATCTGGCTGGTCTATTACAAACAAACACGTTTTTCAGAACATGGATATAGATCTGTTACACTTTTTAAGAGCACATCTGCTTAAAGGTAATATCTACATTGATAATTTATTATTAAAGGACTAACACATACTTAGCAACAATACAATTTACAATTATTATTAATAATTAATTATTGTTTATTTATTGAAATAAATAATTATTATTTGTTATTTGCAATTTTGAAGATGTTCTCTATTGCACATAACTAACTATTGGAATGGCGCGTGTTTCGCGCTCACTTGGCCCTTCCAATTTTTTTCTTCTATTCCGTGACACCACGAATTTCCACTAGGTATTACTACCACCCTCACTTCTTCCACTTTCATCAATGTTTCTCTCTTACAACCTACTACATTTTTTATTGTCCTAAAGGTCATATCCAGTATTTTTACATCTACACGCCTCAGGCACCTCATAATGTCTCTGTTTGTTCTCTATAATCTAAACATTATGATTTTAATTATAATTACACGTTAATCACATATTACGTTACATATTTTATCTGCTGCTCTCGTTTATTGCTTTAGATTAGTTTTTACTTTGTAGTAATTAAAAGATTTAAACTAAGAACTTGAAATTCAAATTCAAAAATATCTTTATTCAGTAGGTAACATAGTTACTTTGAATCGTCAATTTTTACATAACGAACGTCTCATCCGTCTACAACTACTACAGCTTCTCACAACCTGTATAGCCAGGAATAAATGAGGCATTAGCCTTTGGTTTTGGTTTCATACAAGACCATTATCCCGGCCCCAGGGGGGACAGGGTCATCTTCTCTGCCATCCTGGCAAAAAAATAAATAAATAGTACAGGAAGGCAGAGGACTTCTGTCTGGAGAACGGCTTTGAAATAACACTACTCTGTGCGCCATCACACTCGCGTCAGACAGAGAACTGAGAAGCGGAAGGCCAGAGGGAAACCACTGCCCCATTTTTCCCTAAAAAAGTAGCATGAAGAATGCTACACCGACAAGAGCGTGGCTCTTAATTAGTGACGAATTAATAGATATACCAGGCTACGTTCCCCAAAAACAAAATAGGTGGCGCTGTCCAAATTTGCCTTCGTTTAACCTTCTAATTTCATGAATAACATCAGACATATGCATCTTTTATCTTTGTTTTATTATCTGTGTATTATTACACCCAGGCACAACACATCTTTCACCCATTATTGTTCTGATCTAAATAAAGATGAAGAAATATAGTTAGCAATATAATTCTATACATGTCAGATCCAAATATCAAGGAACAATTATTTTTATACATGCTTCTGCCATTACATTACACTTTCCATAGTCTCAAATATATTTCAAATTAAAAAACTTATCAAATTCACCAACTTTAAATTTACAATTGCAAAAAAGACCCTCTGCAAAATACTACTCTAGGAACTAGTAATAAGATACTTAGTTACAAATTGTTGTGCTTTTGAACGAATTACGGCTATCAGAGGTGTAATATCATCATTTCTATAACGCCTCGAGGGATATGCGACTATCTCTTTCACACTTACGAGTAATTGTATAATTTGTCTCACTTTACCGTGCTTTTGCGTTGTCATTTTTGTAAAATGACCTCTGAACCTGAAATATACAGATTATAGTACAGTTAAATAAAGAAATTGCTGAGGAAAGCTTTAGTTGGGTCACGGGTTCGAATCCCGGTTTGGACTCTAAACCACTGAATTCGACTTTATGAGTTTGAATTGAGTTTCCAGGACTTGAGCCCAGTTAAGTACAATAGGCTGGACCCTATTACATACTCCCTATTACGCACTTAATCATAGCAGGCGAGGGGTGGGTGAAGTATACACCTCTGCCTACCCGTTCGGGGATACAAGCGTGATGTTATGATATTATTTTTTGTTTTATTACCAATATCTTGGTTTAATTTGCATTATTTGGTATACATAAACTGCCTATATACGTCCCACTGCTGGGCACAGGCCTCCCCTCAATCAACCAAAGGGGGTATGGAGCATACTCCACCACGCTGCTCCACTGCGGATTGGGTTATTTGGTATATAGGTATAAAAATCAATTACTTGTTTTAAACAAAAATAGGTACAATTACAACGAACGTGTTATCCATCTTAGCACTTCTTATCATCAATGGCTTTGATTGTGGTCTGCCCATCCCGTTAAGTATTAAGCGTGGGTTTATGTATATACTTATGTATATTTTCCAACAACGCCCTATACCACTAATTCACATTCAAAATCACGTATAAAATGCGTTTAAATTTACTCAAAAACCTATCATGTCAAAAGCCACACCTTTCACATAAAATCACTTCGTAAATAACCTTAAAGCTCTCACTAATCCACATTTGACGACCACTGATCTCAGTCCAGTGGTGATCAACATTTTCACTAGACGTTCATAAAATAATAAATAAAAATGACTTGCGCAGGCGGCGCAAGCGTGGGCGATACCGTGAGAACTGTTTTATGTATAATTTAAACTATACAGTAATACAATTTTTCACTACGTAGTACGTATTTTATCAATATAAAAATTGCAATTTAATGACTTTAATATTTAAGTGTAAGTATGCGTAAAATTTACAATCATTTTCATTTGACTACTCCTAAAACACTCCATACAAAAAAGCCAGCGAGGGAGACACAGTTCGCGCGCTTTCTCCGTTACTCCTTAGCGTCTTATGGTCATTTAAGACTAAAGTAAGACCCAGAGGGGGTGAGGTTGGTGGCCGATACGAACTGGTGCGGGGCGGAAAGTTACCGTTCTATACGTAGTAATATATAATATAATAAACAGCCTATACGTCCCACTGCGGTGCACAGGCCTCCCCTCAATCAACCGGAGGGGGTATGGAGCATACTCCTCCACGCTGCTCCAATGCGTTGTTGCGAGTTGTTAATCCACCTCACAACCCACACGATAGTAGACCTAATACGGTAAATATTAGTACGTCTGACCATGACGAATTTTTAATAAAAAATAATTGTCGCAAGTAATAGTTTTTGGTGCTAAATGCTTGATCACACGCGATCCTAGATTGAGACCGTGAGAAAGTGTGAGAATGAAATAAATATCACAATACAAGTACCTGTTAGATATTTATCAAGATCTATCATCTCCCTAGCTTTATCGCTTACCTAACCTAAAGATTTGACAGGTCCAGTTTTTACAGAAGCGACTGACTGTCTGACCTTCAACCCGACCGATATTTTTTTTTTGACGTGACTTATAGGTAGAAGATTTGCCGCAGATAGCATTAACTACTTGGCCGGACTAATGGGAAGCGCTAAAGGCTTTCACCCCGTCCGATAGAGGTTAGATCACATGCCTTCGAAACGCATTTCTCTGGTATGTGGGCTTTGATCGCTAGTTTGTTTAGGACATTACAGGCTGAGCACCTGGTTGTCCGAAAGTAAGATAATTCGTGCTTCGGAAGGCACGTTAAGCCGTTGATCCTGGTTACTACTTACGTAAGTGAGTTAGCCGTGTCAGTGGCCTTTGGCGGTATAATAACACTGACACCAGGGTTGATAAGGTTGGAACCTCACAACCCATACGATAGAAGACTAATCACTCAGGAGAGAAGATGTTCTTCCTGACAGACTAGAACTTCTTAGCCCTAATACTTTCTGACAAAACAACTCCCAAAACATTACTTACAATACAAAAGTGAAAAATGGCGTACTGTGTATTAAGTAAAAGTGTACCACAAATAACTATATAAACAGACCATTAATAGTGGAAGTGACTCATCGCCCTCCCAGTGCCAGTGGTGTGCCGGGAATGTTCCCAAAGTGGGAATTTTTCCCGTTGTAAAAACTCTTTAATAGCAAGGGCACTGGCTGTTTTTCATTTTTAAATTGTTCTTTCTTGTACTCAGGGCATCAACTGACACTTCCAATGGGAATCGGCTTCAGACGCCGAACTTCGATTTCTTAGCCGGTACCGATGAAGTGTCAAAAGTGCTGAAATCATTCGTTCAATCGGCTAGCCACACTTCATGTGACGTTATGAATCGGGGATGGCCATGATAGCTGCTTACGCGGTACGACAGAATCAGATCGATGTTCGATTTGCTCTAATCTGAATCGGATTCGTCTTACCCGGTAGGGCTCCAGGTCTTATCTGCCTAAAGGCTAGATAATAAAGCTCTGTTTACGGAAGTTTTGCGGCTTTTTACTGCCAGGTACATTCCCAATTCAAATCAAATCATTTTTTTTTTTGCAAGAACACATAGAATACAATAAAGATGGTAAAATAATTCAAATAACAATGTTGTGATGTTTTCAAAAAATACAAATTTTAATCATTTTTATGTTCAAAATATTCCTTCAAATTATAGTAACATTTGTCCATAAGCCATTTCGTTAGGTCATTCTTGAACTTGTTTCCAGTCAGCAAAGTGGGAATATTCTCGGGAACGGCACATCACTGAGTGCCCACGCGTGGCCCACATAGCCCGGGCATTTATTTACCATTGTTCTATGACTTATCTAGCCATATTTTATCTTCAGACGTGAGCATGTGAAATCGAAGCTCAAATGTTTTGAAAACCCTAAGGTAGATTTAAATGGGAACCTATCTATAATGAACTAGCTATAGCTACACAAATGACGCTTATAGCCCTAACTGGGTAGGCAGGTGTAAAAGTTGTGAGAAGACAATCTAATGCTACTCGTATCTCTACCTATCTATCGACGATCTTAGAATAAATCTTCTTCCGTGTAGATTCTGCGATCGATAATCAACCTCATCAACCATAGCGGTTATTATCGAGCAGAAAACAAATAAAAGACAGAAAAATAAGAATTAATTAAAAAATAGTACTTAATAAAATCCAATAATAAATTTGAAGGACACAATCCTTTCATAAACCGAAATCAATTCATAAATACCGCATGCAATCAAATCGACAGTACTTACAAATCCCAAAGTTCATAGTTCACCACGACATGCGAAATAACACCGCGGACGCTACCGTTCAACAGTTTATCCAAATGATACCATTACTGGCGCTGCTCAAACACACGTAGCGGCACAACTACAGACTCGGGCAATTCACCAAATACCTGGGAACAGTGACTTGTGGCTCGGAGCTATTCGTGGGTGTAAGAGGCCCTGAGACGCCCGGAGAGGCCGAAAGAGGCCTGTAATAACGCACGATCCATCCGCACGGCTAATACGACGATTTGTATGGGAAACTATAGCAGTAATTGAGACTTCTGAGTGTCAGTATTGTAACTGTTTTTGTATAGCAAACGTTTGTGCTCGAATAGAGGATTTGAAGCGGACATTTTGACTGTGGATGGACTTACTTTTGATGGATTTTGAATCTTTAGACAATGGTTAGTAACGCTATCTGTATCGTTTAATACTAATAATCATATTTAGAATTTAGAGTCTTTTAAAGCAGAGAGATATGACGTGTAATTTTGTTGTTCTTTTTTTTATTTTTTGTTATTTATTTGGAAGAAAGTAAAAACCAAAAGAAAGACGGAAGAATATTTATTCGGAGAAAAACATAATTATCATTACTTAAAAGCAACAAAAACGTCTATCAATTCTCTTACAACTATCTTTCATAACATAAGCTAACGATTTCATCCCAATTGGGGTAGTCAGAGGGACATCCATTACAAGATGAACTAGGTACTCACGCCTCACCGAGATGCCTTTCATGTCTATTGGTAATGTGCTCTATACTCTTTCAATTAATAAAAGAACTCTTAGCCCAGCAGTGGGCCATAAATATGCCGTAAATAAACTGAAAACTACTTTAATACCCCGCTATCTGATGCAAAATTGTAAACAAACGTAAGTACTGAATTAATTCCACATTAGTTGGAATCGACATCTGTAACTTTACATCCTAACACTGCTGTATCTAGTCTTTATGCACGAGTAGACAGATTATAATTCAAGATAGCAGCAATAAAGATATAAATGACGTAGATACCATCCAGACAGACCCATACGCAATTAAAACGCAGCCTAGAAATAAAATTTGTATTTGAATATCGTTAAAACTTCACCGGTATTTGGTTTTATCGAGTGCCGGGTGCGTTTGTAAATTGTTTATTAATTTAATAATAATAATAATATTTATTTATTCAGAAAAAAAGATTTTATTTTTATTAGGCATATAGAATTTATTATTAGGCATACCTTAATGTCTTGTTTAAAATGATGGACGTTTGTCATTCGATATATTATTATATCACTAATCTTTAAAATCTCATCTATTTAGAGAAAAAGATGATAAAGTACTCCATTCTTCGAGAGTCGCGTTTGACCACAATCTCACCTGATAAGTTAATTCTTAAGGTAATGGGATGTGGTCTCAGGTGGATCACGCTTACCTAGATTATAACGAGTCGGATAAACAGACGACGGCAGAAAGTTCGAGTTCTTTGCTGTTCGCATCAAACAGGAAGGGGATTAATTATGTAATTCTAATTACTAAATGAAGACAGATCTAATACTAAGGAAAAACTTTTTATTTTTTCTATTTAAGTTACCTATTTATGAATTTTAATCAAGAAAAACGTAATAATAAGTCCGGCCTTTTATCACGTTTTCCTATGACATCACAGTGTGCTTTTTCATACAAATTCCATATTAATTTCGTGTTTTCACGTTTAGTAAAAAGTAACTGATTTGATTAGTTGGAAACTAGTCTATTGAATTACCTGAATTGAAATTAGCAATAGCCGCATCCGAGTACGACTTTAAAAATGGCTCTTACGTGGTTTTCATAAGAAAGCATCGGAATAGATTTCAATTTTTCTAAAACTTCCAACAGTTAAATAAAACTTCAGAGTCGCAACCATAAGAACGAAGACTTTCCGTAATTAGATCTAATTCAATAACAGTTTACGAGAAGTTTATTTTCATTTAGAACGAGCCCATCTTAATGCGACGCAAAACCCTCTGTTAGGTCATAAAGAATAATATTAACCCGACTCTAGTGGCATAAAGATCGGATCAGGGAGTAAAATTGTGATATTATTTGATAGGCGACGATCGCGGGCGCAGATAATCGGAGATAGGCGAAGATGGGCGAAGATGGCCGAACATGGGCGACTGCGCGCGCCGGACCCCGATGGCTATCGCGTTGTTTTTAAATTTTATGGGAAACAAGATGAGAATGTATGGCAGTGCTGAGAGACAAGTCTTCGGAATGTGCTGATAAAGGGTGTAAGTCGTGGTATAAGCTTTATGGTACATATTTGATTAGATCAACTGTAATGTCAAAATGACAGAGCGGCGTTGCCATTAATTATTATGTTGGCTTTTATGTTTCTATCTTAATTAGGTTACATGATTTCAAACACGTTATTTAGAATTTTTCCGATCGTCATTCCCAATATACTTAAATGTATTTTTGTATTAGTTTTGTTTGTCAAAAATCCTTCATTATTCTTCACATGGATTTTCTTGCAAAATTTTGACTTATAATAACGCTATTTTTTTTACTTTTTATCTGTTACTATAAATATTGATATACAAACTGTGGCCTTCCTCCCTCTCAAACACTTCAATAAAAACAATAAACTGTCACATAGTTCTAGTGAACACATATCAAACTTCCAGCGGAGATCTCGAAATGTTCACGTTAGCGATTCCGTGAATCTCTTCAAAGGGCAACCAATATACAAGCAGAAATATAATCTAATGCTAAAGTAAGGAAGTTTATTATAGAGGCATAAAGTCTAAGCCCCACCGCCCGCTGGGCGCGTTAGCAGTCCAATCCAAAAAAAATATCAATTTTTCAAAATAATAAAATCTAAAAGTAGTCACACCATCATAAACACAAACATAACTTTACCCCCAACAAAAGCATAATTCACTAAAATTAAACCATATTTCTTCAACTTAAAGTCGTAGAGAAAAGGATTAAAAATGTAAAGCGAGGCGGGAACGGGTCGCATAAATTGAAATAAAAACGTCAAAAATGAATTCCCGAGATCGTAATCGCAATAAAGTTAATAATATCGCGTTGAAATTTGAAATAAATAAAAATAAACAATTGATCTGTGGGTCGTTGGGAATTAGTGTACAATAGCTTATCTTTTTTAATGATTCTTTTTTTATCTGTTGTCGACGCACGGTTGTTATAACATGGTAAAAGAAAAGTAATGTACTACTGTATACCTATAGACCACCACAAAGGCGTATAGTATATTCAATATATTCAATATTCTTTATTTGCATACTATGATGGTGTACAAGTTTGTAAGTTACATATGAGTTTCACATCACAGACCCTTTCGGGCACAACAAAATAGAAATTTAAAAGAGAGAAGGAAGCTTTTCAAATAGTAACATCAGTATCATTAATGTATTCACTAGTGCTGTAGTAACATTTATTAATGAGAAGTCCTTTTATTTTTTTAATAAAGATTTTGTCACTATGCCACCAATGTGCACCACTGTGTAATTATTTTTCTTCTAACTACATAATCAAACCTATTATATACAACATACACATAACATAAACAGCCTATATACGTCCCACTGCTGGGCACAGGCCTCCCCTCAATCAACCGGAGGGGGTATGGAGCATACTCCACCACGCTGCTCCAATGCGGGTTGGTGGAGGTGTTTTTACGGCTAATAGCCGGGACCAAAGGCTTAGCGTGCCCTTAAAAGCACGGAATCATCTTACTTTTTCGGACAATCAGGCCTACCTATTATTATAATATTACTTTATTTATTTATCAACCTTAGGATAAAGTAATTTAAATCATTAATATTATCAACAGGATTTTACTTGGGCCCAATTAATAACAGCTAACTCGTGACAATAATTTATTGACAATATATTAAGATTTAAGTAATTAAATAACTTTAGAACTTTTTTTTGTACTTGTAAAAGTACGTCGTTACTGTAATTCTAAAGTTATTTGACTTTCCAAAACGAATGGAGAGGAGTTTGGTAGTTCTTTTTATTCTTTTTTATATTACAAGTTTCTTCTTCCTTCTTTCTTTAAAGTACACCTAACTAGACAGGACTTAGAGCACTTTCTAAACTCTCCATTAACTCTGTTGTACCCTTTCTCATCATTTAGACGTAGCAGTTACTTCAAGACAGTAAACCTTAGCTGAATAGGTTTTTAACCTCATGTTCAACTATCGCCTGCTATTAGAATAGAGGTTGGTACCTCCAACCGCTATTGCCAAGTTGGCCGGCAACCACAGTAACACATTGTAAGGCCACTTATCGACAGCACTATGGCCATGATTGGCAAACGTGTCATTCTAACCTTTACTTTTGTTGGTTGTGCGGTAAAAGCAATGGAATTTGTCTGGGAAACGCGACGAGATAATTATGTTACAATTTTATTAAAATCTTCTGTTAGGTAAGGACATTGCTTGAAGCACCTTATTGTCCGGCAAGGTAAGATTCCGTGCTTCGGATGGCACGCTAAAGCGTTGGTCCCGACTATGGGTGGTATTAATAAACTAATCTCAGCTTCGAGACTGCACTCAAGATCATGTCAATGTGACAGTTCTCATATAAAAACAGAGACTTGAGCACGATCTTGAGGGCAGTCTCAGCTGAGATTCGTTTATGAATACCACCCTATGAGTCGTAAAACACCTCCACTAATTCGTAAACATAGTGTATAGGTTATGGTGACTTTTCATATCAGTTTTACACATAGCGTTTCCGTGTTCCCGTTTCATCCGTTTATAAGAAGATAATAAAAAAAATATACGGTCGAATTGAGAACCTCCTCCTTTTTTGAAGTCGGTAAAAAGATAAGAAAATCCGTTTATACATGTCCTAAGTATTTGTTTTTAATTTTTATTTATTTGTTCATATAAAGCACAGCCTCTGCAGGTGAACTAGGTGAAACCTGTACCTCAGCATGCAGCGCCTATTCCCAACGGATAATAACAACTTAGCCAAATAAATTGTCCTTATTTAGTACATAGTTGTTTAGGTATATAACAATAAACTTTAATAAATATTTGAAAAGGAAGATGAAAAGTGTGCGTGTGTGTGTGAATGTGTGTGAGAGAGAGAGCGCGTGTTAGTGTGTTTGACATATATGATACGTGTAGATGAGGCAGGAATAATAGAAATATGCTCAATGTTTTTGTGCAAAAAAGAACGATTGATTGATTGAAATACCAAACCTAGGTTTCTTTTCTAATAATGTATACACCATAACCTCAAAAGCCGCCGATCACCTATAGCTTGAACCTCTACCAGTCATAAACTTAACATCTACGTGTTACCCCAACTATTACAAAGATCAAAGAGGCCCGCTGCACTAGTCAGTCAGCGAATAAGACACTGTAAAATGTATAGGTAGGTTGCCCAGCAAAGGTATTTCAAAGGTTTTTCGGTGTAAAATCGGGTGAGTCCACCGAATATATGTGGGAATGATTTGATTGTATCTCAATAAGCGAATTAAATGTATTCTTTTGAGAAATAAAGTATCTTAAATCTTGAATGAAATTATTATGAACGTGATTTGTATGAGGTGGAGTTTATGAACGTGTCCGAGAGGGTGTGAGAGGGAGAGAGAGGAAAGGGAAGGAAGATGGCGGCGGATGAGAGGATGTGCTCTGTATTATAATTTTTTGAGAGAAAATATTAAAAAAAAAGTTAAATATTACGGGTCATTTTAATTTTAACTCCACCACCATACATGTATACAATACGCTTTTCATTAAATGTTAGGTATCATAATTAAGCGACTACGCAATTCGGTCGCAGTATATCTTCAGTTTTCGCAATGATACTTCTTCTTTACAAAGCTCTTACTCTATAACATACAGTCATGAGCAATATCATGTACCCACTTTAGAACCCTGTCGCACTATCATATTTGACATTTAATGAGACTTACGGTTCAATTTGTCCAAAAAGCTAATGTGACATGGTACCAAAGTGTATGCATATTAGTGCTCGTGACCGTACATACACAGCTTATATACGTCCCACTACTGGACACAGGCCTCCCCCTATCTACCGAAAGGGTTCCTCCACCTCCACCACGCTTAACGTGCCCTCCGAAGCACGGAATCATCTTAGTTTTTCGAACAATCAGGTGATTCAAGCCTGCAATGTCCTTACCAAACAAAGAAGAACCTCACAAAGTAATTTCTACAATGGGAACAACATTGGGAATCGAACCCGGACCTCTAGATCGTGAGCCTAACGCTTTAAACACTAGACCACGGAGGTTCTGACTGTATAACAGTATAAATTAACCAATGCAATGGATCCAAAATTAAATTTCGTGAAACTGTTATCCGACAAGATTTTACTTGAGCAATATGAAAATCGGGTACTTCTTTATTCCGACAATACGTTGTTTTTTTTTTTAATAAAAGTAAATGATGTAACTGTCACAGGTGAATCATCGCTCATATCTATGTATAAACAGTCCGTCATATTCGAGAGGAGAGGAGACGGATGATAACGGGAGTGCAACTGAATTCTGCCTATTTTGTATTTCTTTACTCAGTCCAACTGAGAACTAAACATAAACATCCACCTGTTCAACGATAAAATGGCCGTATGATAATAAAATTCAAAGCCATTATTCGCGAAATATGTGACCTAAGGATTTATGCTAACTGCTGGCGACGCAGCGCGGGCGCAGTCCCGTGATATACCCCAGCGGGTTACTACATACTTCATAAAAGTAATACTTATTTATCATTCGCATAAGCGTTTAATTTCAAACATGCTTAAATAAAACGGTTTCGCTCACGATACGATTACACCTGCTTTTTCAAGAATGACTATTAATATTCGTATTATATGAATTACCTTTAGGGGCGGGTAGGAACGCAAATATTAGTTAAAATAGTTTACAGCCGTTTCACACATCTATGTAATGAAGGACGGAAGGGGCAAGTCACAGGGACTGTAACCTGGAACCTGACAGAGAGCAGCAGTAACTATCAGTACTATTCAGAGGAGGACTTGAGTCCTAGTACGGCTTTGGAACAGACAACTCTGAGCGCCATCCCACTCGCGTCAGAGTACTGCGGGGCGGAAGGCAAGAGGGAAACCACTACCCTATTTTTCCCTAGAAAAGTTCTTCAATTAATGATGATGATTCATCTATGGTAAGCTAAAATCATAGATAGATTGATTATTGAAAACGGCTGAAATAAAACAGAATATTAACTTTTAAGCTTTTAATACGACATCCAAGCGTATTAAATATTAAGTTCTCTTTTCAAATAGCCATAAACAGAAGTAATATGCACCATATACATTATTATACGCACATAATAGGTACTAAAAATATATTCATATAAAAAAAAACTAAAGTTTACATTATCTATAACCAGTCTTTTTTATAAAACAATTGTTACGTCTTCAGAACGTAGTATCATTGTTCTAAAATTATTTAAATGTCGAACATTTGTCACGTGCGCAGTTTTGATTTTCGAATGTCGTTATTTTGAACAAGTTTTTTCTCTTTTTTACGTTATTTGTATGTATTTTTAAAGTATTATTTTAAAGATATTAATTATGTGGTTTAGGTCTCAAGGAAACGCCATAATGGGTATGGTCGTCGCTAACAACATGTAGACAACCTCACGTCCGGAATATAACTGTAATGACCTTTTTGATATAAATATACATTATAATGAATATAAATACATACATATTATAATGAAACTTGATAAACACAATAAAGTACAGTATTTGCCCATCTAACGTAGTTATTAATTAAAACAAAACTTGATTAGCGGGAGAAATGTCAGCGTCCACTAGTTTAGTTTTAGTAAGTATAAAAAGTCCAGGGTTGCCATGTCGAAACAGTTCATCTAAAAAAGCAATATTGCAATTTGACACTAGCGCATATAAAAGTAAGTGCGCAAACACACAAATATCAAATAGCGATATTGCTTTTTTAGATGAATTGCTTCGATGTGGCCCCCCTGGACTTTTATACGTACTAAACTATTGGCACGCTGACATTATTCCCGCTCATCAAGTTTTGTTTTAATTAATAGCTACGTTAAAGGAGCAAAAAGCTGTACTTTATTAGCCCCCAACCCCTTGCCTTTTTAATTCCCTGCTCCTGATGGATACGATAATGATCAAGTTTTTGAACAATACTGATGGAATAATTCCTTGGTCTCTGCCTCAAAGAGAAAGCGGCGTGATCTTATGTATATGTATGTCATCATCATCATCAGCCCATTAACGTCCCCACTGCTTGGGCACGGGCCTTCCCTATGGATGGATAGGGAGATCGGGCCTTAAACCACCACGCGGGCCCAGTGCGGATTGGTGGTTATTAACGACTGCTAATGCAGCCGGGACCAACGGCTTAACGTGCCTTCCGAAGCACGGAGGAGCTCGAGATGTAAACTTTTTTTTTTCGTGGTCACCCATCCTATGACCGGCCTCTGCGAAAGTTGCTTTACTTCAACAATCGCAGACCGACCGCGTTTACCGCTGCGCCATCGAGCTCCTCGTATATGTATGTATGTTGGTATAATATGTTTTTTTTTTGCAATCAAGACATCGTGTCCCGTTACAGAGTTCCATCAAAATAATACGTCACCCAGTTACGATGTGGGTCCCAACGGTGGAGTCTGTAAAAATTAGCATACAATCCTGTGTATATTCAATAAATGTAAGTTATTCTATGAGGAGAAATGCACTGAATGCCAGCCCGGGCCGTCTACAATGGCCGCAGGCTTTAGCTTAAATATTTAATTAATAAAATAAATTTCTATAAGCGTACGCGCATGAGTGTTGTCACGCGTTTGATTAATCGCATATCGCGCGACGACGCCCCGTAGAATGCACAGCAACCCTAGTTATATAGATTTAAAGTGCTCACGAATCACGTCTATATCCAAATAGGGGTAGTCAAAGGTACATCCAACGCAAGATGAATAAGTACCCTCAGCTCACCGAGCTCTCTGTTAGACCAACGTGATAGGTGGTGAGCCGTATCGCTGTCTATAATTGTCGAGCCAACTGTGTAAGTGACTTTTCTATGGTAAATACATATACTACATATATATACTTTTCTTCTTCCGTTAAGCATTAGGATATTTACTTCTACTCTGAACCGGGGTGCGTGTATGAAGCGATTGATGAATGTGGAGGAAGCAAGAGAAGTGAGTCAGGATCGAAGCAAATGGAATTCTATAGTCTCTGCTTACCCCGGTGGGAAATAGGCGTGAGTTTATGTATGTATGTATGCACTTCAAATACCAACTCTAACCCACAATAACCCGCATAAAACAACTGACTACACCCGACCTTCAAAGTCAAACATGAACAAAACAGCCCATTGTATATTGAAATATCAGGTCACATTCGACATTTCGTTGTCCATAAATTGTACAATCCGCGCCCACTGTAGAACGACCCAGCGTGAAAGGTTCGGCTCATCCCGTGACCCTCGGTACCATTTACCAACTTTAGCCCTCGAAAACCTCACAAACAACCTTACACTCTATCCCCTCACGTTAAAACTTCAAGCCCTAAAGCAAAATCTGCAGGTTTCCAATGAAAGTGCCACTCAAATATAGACTTAAGTGTTCAGGCGTTAGGGAACGATTGAACTAGAAAGCGTACCCTTTTGACTTAGGCGAATAAGTAATAATTTTGATTCGGATTGAGAAGGAATTTCATTAGAGATCGGTTAGGTATGGTTTAAGGTTATGGTGCATTAAAACGTGATAAACAGTTGCAGTGGGTATGATACAATGGTTACGAAGATTCACCCATAAATATTAAAATGTTTTTGTGTGAGTATTATTATATATTAATTAACAGCCTCCGTGGTCTAGTGGTTAGAGCGTTAGGCTCACGATCTGGAGGTCCGGGTTCGATTCCCGATGGGGACATTGTCGAAATCACTTTGTGAGACTGTCCTTTGTTTGGTAAGGACTTTTTCAGGCTTGAATCACCTGATTGTCCGAAAAAGTAAGATGATTCCGTGCTTCAGAGGGCACGTTAAGCCGTTGGTCCCGGCTATTAGCCATAAAAACACCTCCACCAACCCGCAGTGGAGCAGCGTGGTGGAGTCTGCTCCATACCCCCTCCGGTTGATTGAGGGGAGGCCTGTGCCCAGCAGTGGGACGTATATAGGCAGTTTATGTTTATGTTTATGTATTATTATATCACAACGAGGAGTAGTTTTATTGTTAACCGGTGGTAAGTGATTGACACAGTTTCTTCGACTGTCCTCTACGGTAGTCGTCCGACGGTCACCATCCGCTTGCCACACATCCGTGACCAGTCAGCGTGACTGCCGCGACACTTACAGGGTGACTCTATTGTCTTATTCTGATTACATACATATATAAATAGTTTATGTACAATCAAAGAGCAAAAGTGCAGTCACTGAGGCCAGTGAATTATTTGTAAACAGTGGCGAAATTATGAACCATTAGTTGTCATAATTATAAAATTTATCAGGAGGTCTTCAATGCAACCAGTTAATTTATTACTTTGCAAGAAACTGATTGGAGTTTTGCGCCTTATCGTACATCCTAACGCTGGGCACAGACTACCCTTTCATCGAACAAAGAGGGTATGGAGCATACTCCACTATGCTACTTAACTTCGGGTTGGTAGAGGTGTCTGGGCTAGTAGCCTTGGACCAACGGCTTACGAAGTTACGAGTCTTCCGAAGCAAGGAATCGTCTAACTTTTTCAGACAATCAGGTTCAACCTGCAATGTCTTAGCCAAACAAAGGACAGTCCCACAAAGTGTTTTAGACTAAGTTCCCTACGAGACTAGAACCCGGGTCCTCCGGATCGTGAGCCCAACGCTCAACCACTGGATCATACAGGCACATAGGGTACGTTATGTCGAGCACCCTATAGAAAAGATCGTCGGCAAACCGTAAATAATCTGACATTTGCATCAGTGCATCCCGGACGACAGCCGAGCCTGGAAATGTCGTCCGATAAACACCGTACGACACGACTAATCGGAAACACAGTCGCACCACAATCCATTAATAATAATACACTATCATGCAGTCTTTACTGTTATTACCTTGTAATGATTGGTGGATCCTGTGGTCGTCGGAATTCGGTGCAACCTGCTCAAGACACACTACTTTGGTACTATGTCACAATAACATTTTTGATAAATTGAACTGTAGATCTCACTAGATATTAAATGCGTTAATGTGATAGGGTTCTAAAGTTGGTGCATGACACACTG
This sequence comes from Pectinophora gossypiella, assembly GCF_024362695.1. Classification (NCBI taxonomy): domain Eukaryota; kingdom Metazoa; phylum Arthropoda; class Insecta; order Lepidoptera; family Gelechiidae; genus Pectinophora; species Pectinophora gossypiella. The sequence continues at coordinate 15,279,845 of NC_065417.1, forward strand.
TACGTGGACGCTGCCATAGATAACCTTATGTTTGTTTTGACCGCGCTTTGCGTCACGCCCAGCGTCTCCCTGGATGAGGCGTCCTGTTGGAAATAGCGCGATGACGTTTTATACATTCCATAGCATTACGCCTGTATCCGTGAAAAATAGGAGCTCGGTGGCGCAGCGGTAAACGCGCTCGGTCTGCGATTGTTGAAGTTGAGCAACTTTCGCAAAGGCCGGTCATAGGATGGGTGACCACAAAAAATAGTTTTCATCTCGAGCTCATCCGTACTTTGAAAGGCACGTTAAGCTGTTGGTCCCGGCTACATTAGCAGTCGTTAATAACCACCAATCCGCACTGGGCCCGCGTGATGGTTTAAGGCCCGATCTCCCTATCCATCCATAGGGAAGGCCCGTGCCTCAGCAGTGGGGACGTTAATGAGCTGGTGATGTGTATGACACCTGTATCCGTGAAAAAGTAAGCAGAGTTGTTACTATACACCCACACCTCGCCTCGCCTTCGCATGTAACAGGAAGCGAGTCTGTTACCTTTAACCCGGGAACATATCCTGGAAACCACGTGATATCAATTATTTTTGTTCGAAATATGAATTCATATTCAAAAAAAGTTGACGATGTATATATATCACATGTCCACTGATCACGGAAAAACGAATATTTATAGAAAGAGAAAACACATTCTTAAAACTAAATAATCCACAAATTGCATTAATACCTTTCATATTTCCTTCGTTTTGCCCAACGTCTAGTAATGCATGTAAGTCAAGTTGTTACGTAATTATCAGGTCAAATTTACCAATATAACCTTGCTGGTTGTGACATCTTCACTTGCATTCGCATAAACCCGACATTGATACTGTATAATACGAATTTGATGAGATGTTATTAGCCTGCGAGGTCGTTCAAATGTTTCCAGCGTTTGTAAACCGAGGTCAATGGATTGTTTAGTACGTCTACAGGGTTTAGATTATGTTTGCCTAGTACTTAATGAGCTGAATACTTACGTTTATATGAATTTACTTTGTAAGTATATTTCAGTCTCAGTAATCTTTTATTTCTTAATGTCCCACCTGATGTTTGAGCCACTTGTTCTGTCTTTTTATATTTCTGCTAATACGCCCGCTCTGCTAATACGCAGCTACTCAAGGGAAACACACCAAAAAGTTTTTATAAATTAATTAAAAACTTTTTACTTCGTGTGTGTGAACCCCGACAGTGCTAGTGACGTTTTGTTCCCTTTTGTTTTCTCCTGCCTCTGCAATCATCGCATTTCCGAACACAAATGAATGCTAATAGGCTAGATTCCAGCTAGTCAAATCAGTAACTTTTTACTAAACGTCAAAACACGAAATTATTATGGATTTTTTTAAAAAAGCACGCCGTGTCGTCTTGCAAAAACGTGATAAAAGTCTAACTTATTAAACGTTTTTCTTGATTAAAATTCATAAATAACTTAAATAGAAAAAAGAAATTTTATTTCGTTAATTTCAGATCTGTATTTATTTAGTAATCAGAATTTCATAAATTTGTCTTGAACCAAATACAAAACCCAATATCCATTTTCATCGATTGGTAGATTAATTCTGTGTCAGAATTTGAATTCAGAATTAATAGTTACTTATAGTTCGTGAAAAAAAAAACAAAATATGATGAACATACGAAACATATTGTAACAATAACTGCAACATTGTTTTATAGTGACAATTGGCGCTACGTATCATGTACAATAAAGATCACAAATTAGATTTATAACATAACGTATCAGATAATCTTGACGTTATTAACACACATATTTTATTTCACTCAGTAAAAAGCAATTACAAATTGAGAAACCTTTCCTGAGTCGACATGTCAATAGTCAGATAACGTCGATTCGTAGAATAGTCTTCCAAATTTGAATTTTTGCATTAAATTTTTTGCTATTCTATTTACGAAAAATGTTTTCGTTTGTTGAAAAATCAGCCTTTTAATTTAAGAGATATGAGGAACGCTAAGTTTAATTTATTTCAATTCACATACGATTTCGCGGGCTATCGCTATTTACCGACCACATATAAACAATGTTCACATATACAACGCTACAATTAAACATGCGTCATCTATATACAATTATAAATAGTATTATACATCCGTTGACGGGTACGGTGACAAGTGGAGCGCATGCGCGAAATGCTGACAAATGATTGGTCGGTGACGCCCCGCCTAGTCGCAGGCGGTGATATACATCGCGGTTAGACATATGTCGCGTTCGTAATTAGAGTAGATAATAAATAGCTACAGGTCGCCGGTTCATGTGATCTATGGAGATCGTATGCGCATGTTTAGTTAAGATACGAAGGATTGTTTGTATTAGTTTGTTTTATAAACTAGCTAAAGCTAAATAGGTATATAATTTGGTAAGGCATTAGAACTATTTATGTTCAGTATTGGTTTTAATAGTATGTATGTTTAATAATAAAAAATAATTGTATTTTTGACGGAAAAGAAAGATTCCAACACCTTATTTAACTTTCCTAATTCTCCATTCTTTCAGACAACATACATACGTAAAATCACGCCCGTAATCCCTAAGGGGTGGGCAGATCCACAAATAACTATTTTTTTTTTTTTTTTTATTGTTAAATTGGTAAGTACAATTTTATTTCTTACAATATTAACCCGCCAAACTGTTACGTTTGACAAAGACAACTTGCAGCCACTGTTGATACGAAGTCATAAGATAACCTGTGGTACACCGAGTTGCTTTTTAAAAGGGGAGCGACGCGCGACGGTTCGAACTCCGGTACCGGACTTGCACCAATGAGTTATTAGTTTATCTTAAGTGCAGTTTTCATTAACACAATCGACCATTATAGATGTCGACGCGTAAGTATTTAGTTCATCTTATGATGGATGTACCTCTGACTACCCCATTTGGTTGTGGCCGTGGCTTATATGTGTATGTGTACAAACAGATCTTATTTGATATCGGTTTTCAAAGCCGCCGCGCGCGCCGCCTTCTCACATCAAAAGCCTCACACTGAGACATTAAAATTTATAAGATCCAGCATCGAAATTAGCTAGATCTAGATCTTGTGAGGTCCTCACATAGATATGTCAGACTAGATATCCTGAACGGATATATTGTACCCAACAGAACTTCCATTGCAAAATGCAACAGACTTCAATTTTAATTTGAACTTTTATTTTTTATTTTGAATTAAATTTAATCAATTCGTAAAAAATAACAATAAAAACAACACCAGCTTATTATAAATAGAATACCTCTTCCAGCACGCCACATCTGAGGCAGAGCGCCCAAAACTCTGGCAGCATTTCCCCTCTGACCTGGTAGGGTATTTGAACTTTATATTTTTTAAACTTATTAAATACAAACGCGCGGCTTCTTAGTCTCACGGGCTCTGAACCTCTAAATTCAAATTAACAGCATAAATTCATGATTGGATCATTACATATTACGTATCCAAGTATAATGTACACAAACCCTGGAAACCACGTGATACCAATTTGGTAGTTTTCTAGGTAAAAGAGAAATTATGAAATTCTGATTACTGAATAAAGACCAATCAATGTAAAGGTCACAAAAAAAAATATTTTTTCTATGTAACTTATTTATGATTTTTTATAAAGAAAAAAATGACAATAGATAAATTTATTTTATTCTTATTCTTAAAAATGTAATAATAAGTGCGATATTTTATCACATTTTTCTATGACGTCACAGGTTGCTTTTTTATTCAAATTCCATAGTAATTTCGTGTTTTGACGTTTAGTCAAAAGTAACTATATCGCAAATGAGGTAATCAGAGGTACATCCGTCGTAAGAAGATCTAAGTACCCGTACCTCCCGAGCTTTCTGTTAGACGAACGTAATATCAAATTGTCTGTGATCCATTATACGAATTCGCACTAATAAAGTGTGAAGCGATATTATAACTACACTAGTATGAAAACTGTACATGAATCAACCGAGAATATTCCTCGCCAGTCCAGAAGTTCCAGATCAACAGTCGGCCATAACTCATCGATCTATGCGATCAATGGGAGCAGTATGATCAATATGGATGAACGCATTCAAGTGTCAACCCGACGCGCGGTGGCGGCGAATTGATAACCACTTTGTCGGCTCTGATGTATTTATACATCTATGGTCGGCGCGCGCTCGTATTTCGAATCTTATATAGAATCGTGTGAATTTTTGAACATATTACGTTGTTTCAAAGGTGTTATGAAAATTAACTACGACGACAAAGTAGATTATTATTAAAGAATGAAAGTGCTTTCGTACATTATAAAAAAATATAAGCTTAAAAACTAAAACTTGACTACGGAAAAATCGTGATACTAAAACCAAGAAAACAAAAATAGGAAGCAAGAATATATTTTTAGGAATACATGCATATCAAACACATAACCCTCCTTTTTGCTTCACTGCAGTCGGGTGAAAGATAATATTAACTACCTAATTCCAACCTTTTGAAATGAAGATAAGGTAGAGCACACATCATAACTTTTAACCTTTGACCTTATTTATTTAACGGTTTATTGTACACAGAACAGGATAATACACAATTAGACTAACACAAGACAGACCAACTCCAAAACTCCTTTTTATTTTCATTTGATTAGTCATGTGAATAAAAATTATGTTTGTAATGCCTAGAGACTCTATTGGAGTGCCATTCGCCGAAACCGCAATTATTATAGTTCCTAAAACGTTTGCTAAAGCATGGTGACTAGCTCCTAAACCAAAGAGTAATGCGTCCGAATAGTAACTGTACTCATAATGGCGGCAACTTGTGCAAATGTCTTCTGCGAATAGATCCATTTTACGACACCTTTTGTGCAGCCCGCTTTCATGTGCCGACATGGTTACTTTTTTATTTTACGTTTTTTAAAACAATTAGTTTTGGGTACTCGCATTTTAAGCGCGGACAAATAAGGGATTTTTGCATAAAAGTGTTTTGTGAATGAATAGGTAATTTCTTTGTTAAGAGATAAGCTTGATCCAATTTTGGGTGGTATCCTTTGTGTGAGGTATCTGGGGTTATTAGGGCAGTTTATTCTAGGCGCCTGTTGTTAAAAAGTTATTGCTTTGTTGTTATAGTTTTGATTTTTTTTATGTAAATGATCTAATTTGCAAAAAAAGTTTAAATTAAATACAACTTATTTTCAAAGCATAATTATGTATATACGTATAGTGAAATAATGAACACAAATATTGTTAGTAAGTAATTAAAAGTACCTATTAATAATCCTAAAGATATAGAATCTTATTCGTGTACATCAGATTAAAAGTATAATTTCAAAGATAACAAAAGAAAAGCAGAACTAATTCGATTTTCGATTTGCAATCCCTTCTAGACTGGGCAGTGCGACTAACAAAGTAATATGCAAGCACTTTTAATGTTTGTATTTTAATGATTTATTACCATCTCATCACCTTTAATGCTATATTCACCGTAAGACCTGCATAGGATAATAATCAGGACGATCTTTCCTGTCTCATAGAACAATGATTCTCAAACTGTTTTTCCAGCGTACCACGCAAACAAAAAGTTCTAACTCCCTACTAACCCTAAGTTAAAGATTGGTTCTATCTCAGATGAGACCAAAAATCTCCCAATTGAGGTAGTCAGAGGTATATCCATCGCAAGATATACTAAGTACCCACACCTCACCGAGCTTTCTGTTAGACCAACGTGACAGATAGTGAGTCGTATCGCCGTCTATAATTGTCGAGCGAACTTATTACGATTATTGCGATTGGATCTTTTAAACCTTTATCTTCTAGGGTTATGTGTACCACAATTTGAGAACCACTGAATGAGAACCAATGACTCATTGCAGTATAACAACGTGATACAACTCACTATTACTAAAGGACCGTCGTATTATGAATATTTCAATACAATTAACAAGTATTAGTCGCCTGTATATTAATTGTGAAGCAGACAATAGCTCCCGTACTGTTCCTACACATCTCATTAATAATTCCATTAATTATATTCAAATATCGTAATAGAATCGATTGTCAAAAAGTAGTGTTCGGTACTTCCTATGGTGTAACGCGCATAATGTATGTAATTATTTGAGTATCATAATAATTAACATAACATAGCATCACCTTCTATCCCCTGACGGGTAGGCAGGGTTGAATAGTACACCCGCTCCTCATCAGCTATGTTGAAATCCCATGTATTAGGGAAGCCTGGTGGGCACAAATTCTAAAAAATCACATGATATTAATTAATTAAAGCAGTTTCTTCTACGATCCAGATCGAGATAAAAAAACGGGTGATTTGTCTTAATTACGGATATTTAATAATTTTAGCATCTACTGTAATTTTTTATAATCATTTCAGTTTATATTTGGGATTTATATGTGGGTCAGTGTGTCAGGATCGAAGCAAAATGGAATTCTATAGTCTCTGCTTACCCCGGTGGGAAATAGGCGTGAGTGTATGTATGTATGTATGTATGAGATGTGGGTAATAAAATCATTTTAAACTGGAAGACAAAATTAATGAGGGACTTCGTTACCCAAAAATAAATAATGTAACATTAGCTCATGAGTCCCTGGGGTAGTCAGAGGTACCTCCATCGCAAGGTGGACTAAGTACCCACACCTCACAGATTTGATGTCTGTGTGTATAAAATGTCGATATAAAAAATCAATTATGAATGAGAAATTGCAACCTTAGCAATAAGACCGCCTGTTGTACTATCTAACTGATTGCAATTGTTTATTTTTAATATTTATTTTAAGTGCAATAAAGAGGTTTTATATTGTATTGTATTGAATGATCACCATCAAAGACAATCTTGCGCTCAAAGACTCGCATAGCGGACGTGAGCAAAAAGGCTGCAAAGTTAAAGTGAAAGTGGGCAAAAGCTGTCACGGAGTGGACACCTCTTGGACGCAGAGGCAGAGGCAGACGCAGGAAGCGATGGAAAGACGATCTGGACGTGTTTGAGACGGATTGGAGAGAGATCGCTCAGGACAGGCAAAAGTGGAAGCTCAGAGGGGAGGCCTTTACACAGCTGTGGGACAATCCAGGCTAGTTAAAAAAACAAAATTAAAGATCTTCAGTCACATAAGTGACCAAGTTAATCAGATGATATAAAAGTAAAGGCTTGTATACTTCTTGTAAAGGTTGTAATCGCGATCGATGCTCCACTAAGATTGCAGTGACACGAGCGATGTCATGGGAAGCGGGGTGGTGACTCAGCACGGTTAAGGTGCTGTTGCATTAGTACGACTGAACTTTACGACTAGTCGCGAGAAAAGTCGCCGATCCTTCCAAAAATTACCATCTTGCGAAATAGATTACATATATACATACATAAATTCACGCCTATTTCCCACCGGTGAAAGCAGAGACAAAATAAAAAAAAACAAAATAAAAAAAATAGAAAAAAATAGAAAACAAAAATACGAAATAGATTAACTTAATAAAATTATGTCACTGGTATACACATCTTCGATATTTTGTATAAGACCATAAAATAATTATGTAATATTATGTAATTACAATAATATAAACATTAGATGAATACTAGCAATGAAACAAATAGATTTAAATAAGAGCTTTAATGATAATTATGCCTTTTTAATAACAAGTCAGTACTTATCTACAATACCTAAAACATAAAAAAGTTTCTCTCTCTTTATTTAAGAGCTGCGCTCTTGTCGGTGGAGTTATCGCCATTCCTCTCTTCTTCTCGCAAAATCCTTCACCTCCTGATACGACTCGACCTGCACCTTTTCTTTTATTAAAAAAGTATCGTTTATGACAAAATAAAGTTTTTCAAATATCGAATTAAACGAATGAAATAACACAATTAAAAGTCGCGATAATCGCACTAGAGAGACGTGGCCTTAACTGATGCGAGTATCGCTTTCAACAAACAATAGAGGTATTATGTAGGAAAAAGTCAGGTGATAGCCGTACTAGTATTATGTTGGGGTATTGACCACTCATCGGAATTTGATTTGTGGGTTAGAGGTCGGTTTGTATTGTGTTGTGGTCAGGAACGACTTGGAAAAATAAAAGGGTTCTGTAGTTTAATTAAATGTATAAATCTTCTTTATTTAAAAACAATATTGACTCGCGTTTGACCACAATCTTACCTGATGGTAAGTGACGATGTGGTCTAGGGCGAATCACGCTTACCTAGCAAATGCCTATTCTCTCTAGCCTTGGAGACTCCCAGATTATAACGAGTTGGAAATAATGTGCTAATAATAGTAATTATTACACAACGAATACTTTGATTTTTTTTATATAAAAGTTGAAGTTCAAAAATATTTGTGTAGGTACGTTTGTTATGTAATTGTTTCATCATCACTAATTTAAGTGCCACGCTCTTGTCGGTGTAGCATACTCCATTCTTGTCTATCAACGACAATGTGTAATGATGTAATTGTTTACATAAACTTTTTTTATTCTACATACATATATGTTTTCTATATAATACTAATTGTTAAGGCCCGCCTCGACCGCTCTGCCGACGCTCTCCTCTCGCTCCAGTCCCGCAGGGAAGAGTCGCTGCCGCAGCTTCTTATGCCGATGAGACAGGTGGTTTAGGGTTCTTCATAAAGTAAAAGCGCCAGTAACAACTTCACATATTTATAATGTTAATAGAAAGAGATTACAAAGTAAGTATAAAAGTCGTCTTTTTGACGTTAGGACGACGCGCCCGTTACGCGCGTGCGTTGTTGCAGTCCAATCCCGAATGGCGGCGCTGGAGTCTTCCTCGCCTCCCGCTGCTCTCTTGTAGTGACGTTCCACGTCCCACAAATGACATATGTCACGATCATTAACACTAATACATACAGTTATTTTATATTTTGATTTATTGAGTCAAACAAATTACCAAATCCTAGGCGAAATATCATCATGACACACAATTTCTGGTATCTTATTCGAACAAACTATATATCAGATCGATTTTGTAAATATCGTACTGAACCCTAACGGCATTATAGAAAGCTATAATCTAGTCTATTATTTAAACCCATGTCTAATGACGTGAAGAGCCGATTTGTTTCACAGATCAACTGACCAACACCTAATAATAAAATTTGCTCGTCACACTGACAGTTTTGCTTTGATATTTATTCAATTCATTTATTGCGACTCTATTGAAATACTCATTGGAATTTTACGGTTATTTTCTGGGCCTTATTAATTCAATTAATATTTCTGTTATAAAATCGACAACCATTTTAGCAGGCAGATGTTTTATACATCTGCATATAAAAGTTTACTAAACGCAAAGTCATCAAACGAATCTTATAAAAGCGTCATTCATAAACAAAAATTCTATTTCTGTATTTCTGATCGCGAACTCATTCATTCAAATTCCAAAATTTGAATCGAGAATGCTATGTCATTCGTTCCTGCGTTACACCCGTCATTACAACAATGATAATGCAGCTGGGGGAAGCAATTTCATATAAAGTTAATTCCATAAAGTGATTCCTATAACAGCAAATATAACTTTGTCATAAATGCGCGATTGCAAAGTAAACATTACTGTTATCAAAATTATTTTTATATGAATAAAAGTAATACATTGTAGTTTTTGAACGGAAAATATATGTTTGTCACTGCAGGATAAGGGTTGCCCAGCAATTGACGCAACTGTTGAAATATTTTGTCACAACAATTTGTCACGGGCTGTCAAAGAATTGCGTGTCAGGATGACGTAACACCCAACCCAGACGTCCCGGGGGCTGATTGCATGAATTATATCGATTAGGGCACAATAAATCATTCGTTTTTATCGATAATCGATCGACTAACGGAATTTAAAGATCGAATGCCCTTTCCGAATGACAAATTTTGAATGAATAATTGTTGTGAAATTATAAATGAGATCTTTTTGGGAAAGGCACATGCCTCCGTGTTTTTTGTTAACAATTTTGGTTGTATCTTTTTTACGATCACGTTTTCATATTCACGATTTCATGTTTGTGACTATTAATATCCCAATCATGACACTGCACTATTTTTTACATCAGGTTATACATCAAATTAGTTATTGTACGAAATATTTTTTTCCGGGAAATACTTATGCCCGAAGATAATACCGTTCAAGATTTTGAGGTTAGGTTGGGTTAATTACTATTTTGCCGTAGCAACATTGTCTTTAAAAAAACTGTCACATAATAATAGGGCGTACAAAAAGAGCATATTAATGTAGTGGTAATAAAAACACGTGTATAATGAATGTGGTTCACGGTTGTCGGTTCCGAAGGCGATGTTAAATTGGGCTTTAAACTGGCGCGTGCGCCACTGTGCTACGTTTTTTTAACTTACTAAGTATGACACGCTCCACGCCTGCGGCGATGCTACTAATAAATATAATGGATTCGTTTGTGGGCGTTGATTTTTTTATAGTTATTACAATAAATACGTCTTTTTAATTATTCTATGTACAATATGTACATAAACTCACGCCTATTTTCTACCGGGGAAAGCAGAGACTATGGAATGCCATTTGCTTCGATCCTTACACACTTCTCTTGCTTCCTCCACATTCATCAATCGTTTCGTACACGCACGCAATAATAGTGAATTCATTTTTATAATTGTCATGTTTGTTTTAGATACCTAAGTAAAGACTTTCATGGAGTAGTAAAGACACTTAGTTGTTTTTTGATACTTTTGTGAGTGTGTTGAGATTAAAACGTACATGGCTGAATGGGTACCAAAATCGATCTAAATACTTTTTTTCAACAGGTATCACCCATCAGGTCGTGAACCCAAGATCTCCCAACAAACGGTTACAAAACACAAGTACGAATAATTAGTAATAAAATCTTAAAAATTATAAAAAAAAATATGCTCAGGATGTGTAAACATAAATCCATATCTACATTTAAAAAGAATAAGAGGGTCGATTTCTATTAAACAGTATTTTTAACAGCATAAACAACAAAAAGCCCCTGTCAAAAGCGTATAAACAATCTTGATACTTGTAACATCGATAGTCTAGAACATTCCCAATGGTTTAGTGGCATCGTACATAATTACAGTTATTAATGAGTTGCGGGCAAAGTCGGGAGATAGTGCTAGTACCACGGGAATAAATGTCCAATTATAATGAAGAATGATCTCGAGAAGTCCAATTAAAGGTACACTTACTATTCAATAGTGTGGGCTCTAAATTAAGATTAAATGCCAGTTTTGGGTTAAGGCTAGTAGACTACTAATTTATAGAACAGAAAGTTTATTATAAGGACGTCACACAAAAAAGACAAGAAAATCATCTTGCCTCTTCTGTCCTCAATTACTCTCAATTTTTGCCTCTTTTACCTTACTCTTACTAGCACTTCCTCATTAGTAGTATCAGTGGTCAAAAAAGGTACTTTGAAGCAAATATTGCTATGTGTGTTGATATTGCGTTCTTACATTGTCAAATTGTAATATTGCTCCTTTAGATTAATTGCTTCAATATGGCCTTTTTGAACCCCCTGACCACCGGGCTACTGGGCCAGCATAGAAGTTCAGAAATTCGATCCAGTAGTAACCAACATTCCCTTAACAAAGTTTTTAATTACTTCACGGCCGTCGCGAACTAAATAATTATTCTGATAAAATAGGGAATTATGAAAATGGCTTAATGTTCGCAGATGTAAGAGGGTAAAAAGCTCACGGATGCATAAGTCAAGATAAACCTTACTCGGTTGTGATAAGAGTGCTTTATAGATATGGATATTGGTATCAATACTGGTAAAAGGTGGATTTAATTATCTTGGTCTGTTTTTACAAGGCTTAAGGTGTATTAGAAATACGGTTATTTATTTATAAAATCAGACAGAGTACTGCGGGGCGGAAGGCAAGAGGGAAGCCACTGCCCTATTTTTCCCTAAAAAGTAGCATGGAAAATGCTGCACCGACCAGAACATGGCTCTTAAATTGATGATGATGATTTATAAAATGTTTAAAATGCTTAAAAAACTTGTAAAAAATGTTCACTCTTCTTCAAAACTAGAGTGAATAGGCATTTACTAGATAAGCGTCTACCGCTTTAGGCTACATCTTCACTTACCATCTAGTGAGATTGTGGTCAAACACAAAAAAAAAATAATTTAAAAATAAAGTCACAATCCCTCGCGTTATCCCGTTTTCAAAAAGATTCGACAGGTCCGGTTTTTTACTTCCTGTTTGACCTTCCAACCCGCGAAAGGAAAGCCAGCCTAATACAGGATAGGACCGTCGGAACTTCCAATATTAATTAATTAAATTAAATTAAAACAAAGAAATTAGAAAAAGTTTATAGAATGTTAGTATACAAACGACTTATAAATATTAAAATAAAATCGTAAATATAGACTTAACGGAGATTCTAAAAAAAGCCATACATACGTAAAACAACCGATGACTAATACGTATAAAATCTGAACACACCCAAATTCGAAAGCAATATCTCACAAAACAGTATTAATGTATTTAAACATAAGACATCAAATTCGCAAAGGTTACTCGATTCACAAATCGCCATATAATTACTTTATAAAAAAAATATATTCCGCGATCGTAGCAAATCAAATCAAAATAACAAGCCCATATTGCCTCGTTGACTTAAAAAGAACTGGCCGTGAATAACAAAAATGTAGTGCAACTAATCTATATTACATTTTCTGTAGTAGTTATACTATAAATGTAGTACAAATGGAGTATAACGCATAACCGCAAGAGCATAACAAATTATCGCCTATCAAAACGAAATCAAGAGATCCCTTGATAGTACCGCCTGCAAAATAGGCTTATCTAGATCGATACTGTGAGAATAACTTTCATGCCATAATCTGTAATAATAAACAACATAGTTCACGAAGTATTTTAATTTTTTAATAGTCTCGAAACTAAGTTACTACATCCATAGTAATGACTATGGATGTAGTAACTTAGTAATGACCAAAACCGATAAAGCTGTATCTAAAAGTGTATTTAGATTTCAATCTATTGCAAAATCCTTAATTTAAAAATAATAAATTAAAAATCGATGCATTTTGAACCAATTTCAAAATAAGCAAAATATAAAATCTCTTTTCGCAAATAAATAAACAAAAATAAACATTTCTTTTTCTAAATTCGTAAAATAGAAATTCATTTTTTAAATAAAGAAATTTAAAAGTAAGATGGCGGTGTGTTTTTGCCCGCGGTATCCGCGGGTCGGTTCCCGCGCTATTACGCATTGGTCGCGCTCACTTATGGAACACTTCGTACTTATATTTTGTGAGAACTCGGAACATCGCCGTTCTATGACGAACTATTCTGGAACTGTGCGAAATCGAATCGCGTATTCCACTTTTAACATCAGTTCCACGGTCATCTATCGTTAAAGAGCTTGGTAGAGACCTTACGTAAAGATTCTAATTATTTATGAATGAAATAGGTACTGCATATTACTTTTTTAAGTATTTAGTAAAATCAGTAAATGTAAGTAAATAATTAAAACTAAACTGTTTATTTGGCAGTGTTATTTACTGTTAATTAATATCCCCTTTCTGTGACATTATTGTCACTAAAATGTTAAAAGCACTGTTATTTCGGCTCGTATAATATACGAGTTGTTGCTATCGAATGAGTAATAACAAAGCAAAGTCTATTATTTTATAACTATATATTACATTTTTTTTAATAGAGAGCTCGGTGAGGCGTGTGTACTTACACCCCAATTGGGATATCATGAGGTTGTGTTATGCGTTATTTTCATGGCTTTATCAAAAGCCATCTAAATGATAAAAGTTCCTATGATCACTATAAAATAATGTTGTCTCTCATTTTAAAAGCGCACGATATGACAACAACATTATTCGCTCGGTTCAAGAATACGCCCTGCCCCGCTAGACAGCCCGGGTTCACGTCGGGTGAACGTCAAAATATCTCTCCGTGCACTGATATTCGTACAACACGTCAGTCGTTACAGACTATATTCCCTAATAGTTTTTACGATTATCACTGATAAATATAGCTGTACTAGCAAGTTTGAGAATGAGGTCTTTGGTTGTTTGATGGATTTATGAACTCTTGTAAACATGTGACTGCATGTGATTTACTTTGAATCCTTTTCAAAGCTACTCCTCTAATAAGATTCGAGCTTGAGAGACATGAAAAATTTACATAAATTGATTGAATACCTATGTAATCGCATAACATAGCAGATAAATATAACACAAGAGGTGGGCAGAAGTGTATAGTATATACGCCCACTTCTCGCCAGCTATATGTAAGTCCCATATAATAGAGGGCGAACCGATTGCCATCAAACCGCATCATATCAATTACCTATGATCCAAATATTAAGTGAAACTGATGCAGTCGAATTCAGTGGTTTAGAACCCAAATTTTAAACCTGTGACAGGTCTTTCAAGAAAACTATAGAACAGATAAAGTAGTTTTTTTTTTTCTTTAAAGCTTCTGCAACATCCACACTTTAATCCTGTACTGTAGTGTAACCAAACGCAACTTGTAAGAAAACCGAAACGCAAGTGGTACAGACGGTCATGTTGACAGTTGTCATTGAGTAACAAAGATAATAAAAAAGGTTAACCTATAATGCGTGGGTATAGACTACAGACGCCTCTAAAAAGACTGTAAGACAGTGTTTTATGATTTAGCGGGAGAAAGGCTATTGTACGGAATGTACATGTTGTGACAAATATTTTTTTTATATTTTAATATAAACCAGTGCATCTATCACATCCGTGTTTAATTAATATTAAAAAGATAACAGAATCTAATACAAATCCATCTTTAACCTTTTCGCCTTATATAACCCTCCTTTTGTTTCGCCGCAGTCGGGTTAAAATGCACATGCCACAGACCATAGAGTAATCCATATATCCCTGGTTCTCCGGATTCCCACGGCGCGACCGATAATGGCGGCCGACAAATGACAGGGCACAATCACACGCAGTCATTTTAATTCCATAGCGGTTGTGATTTCGTCTAGTTCCGTGTGGCGGGGGCTAGGAGGTAGGTGTTTGGGTACTCGGAACTGTTTTGGGAATGTACGGTCACGAGCATTAATATGTATACACTTTGGTACCATGTCACATTAACTTTTTTGACAAATTGAACTGTAAGTCTCTCTAAATGTCAAATATGTTAGTGCGACAGAGTCCTAAAGTGGGTACATTATATTGCTCATGACTGTACCTTGGTTCGTACGGATACGTATGTCAGTGAGTGCTTTTCATTTTTGCCCGTTATGCAAAAGTTCGGCTTAATAGGTAAAAAAGAACATACATACGTACATAAACTCACGCCTATTTCCCACCGGGATAAGCAGAGACTTGAATTCCATTTACTTGTATCCTGACACACTTCTCTTGCTTCCTCCAAATTCATCAATCGTTTCATATACGAACGCCGGTTCAGAGTAGATCCTACTGAACCTTTTCTAAGGACATCTCCTTTGGTCAATATAGGTAAGAAAATTAAAAAAAATGCCCTAAAAAGTAGCGTGGAGAATGCTACACCGACAAGAGCGTGGCTCTTAAATTAATGATGATGATGAATATAAATATATATATTTATTTTTATATTATTTGTAGAAAAATATTTCTCGTAAACTTCCTAAAATAGGTATAATAATAACCAGAATATAGAAGTTCAAACCGCCGTTTAGCTCGAAAAATAAAACAGTAATGCAACGCTTGACTGTTAATATTATAAATGCGAAAATGACTTTGTCTGTCTGTTACGCTTTCACGCCACACCTGCTAAACTGATTTTGATAAAATTTTGTACAGAGACAGATTAAGAGTGATAGCCGAAAACCATGCAGAGAGTGTCGCGGGCGGAAGGCTAGTCAGTAATCTTTAACTTTATTGAACTTTTTAATTTAAGAAAAGTCTAAGTTACAATTTGTAGTACCTATATGTTCTTATTATAATGACGATAACATCTCCCTTACGAAAGTCCAGACAAGATCGAACTTCAACCTTACATGAATTGCGAAGATTTACGCAACGCCAGGTCTGCAACCCAACTAATTATACGATTATACGAATATCAGGTCAAAAGTTAAGCTTTAACAAGGGGAATAAATCGTTTTAAATCTGCTGTGTAATCTACATGTCGTCGATATATGACGCAGTTAATATGGTAATGGTAATCGGGCGTCCAGATCTGAAGAGATATACGATCGACGTGTGACAAGGTTTTTTGGTAAGGTACATGGTACTGTAATGGTCGGGTTGAATTAGCAAGTAGAAATGGACGTAAATATACGTACTAGTAATTTGTAGATATTAAAGTGAGTGTTATAGATTTAAAGTGTTTATTAATGTAAATAAAATTCTGAATAAAAAGAAAATGTTTTGGTGCTAATCTGTTTTCTTTCTTTCTTTGTAGATTAAGAATATATAATGATGTCAAAATTAAAAAAATATCTTTATTCAATACGTAACAAACATAGTTACACTTTGAATCGTTATTAAGATTACAATCTTGGTTACAATCTGAACTTTTTAGTTGGTTAGACGTTTTCTACGCATCGGCATCGATATTTTTCTTCAAGTAGGTATAAGGTAACATCAAACGCGGATACATTCAGAATGTCACCTTTTTTATTACAGTGCTAAAATCTTGAGTCTGTGATTGATATTAAGTTAATAATCAAAGTCAGAAGTATATAAATAAGTATTATAAATCATAGGAAAACAATAAATTTTTGCCTGCATAAAAAATAAGTTAGCACCTCATATTTTAAGATGACAATCACAAGCTACGCTACCCTACTCTGAATTTTCTTCAAATTGAATCTTGTCATTCCTCCATACGGTCGAATAAATTCGAAACACAACACAAGCAAAAAACAACTCTGTCGGGTAATTGTAAGGTGCGAATCGCGGTACGCCTTGAACAAAGAAAATTCGGTCCCGAAAAATAAGGCGACTGACAAATTAATTAAGGAAGGGAATCGATCTGTTGAGTCGAGTTACATGCTCGAATACTTCGCGAATCCGATCGTGTGCTGCGATGCAAAATCGCGAACAGTTTTCGAACGCAGCTAAGGTCATCGCACCGCATAATAAATTTCTTTTTTGACGCGAAAAATTGGGTGCTTTGTCTTTGAAAAGGTTCTGTCAAACCCTTTTTCAACTTGAATTTAATACTGAACTGACTCCACAATAAATTACATTAGCATGTATAATTAAATTACTTAAAAAGAGAAAAAAAGGATGGCTGTATGAAATCAATAGCTGGCACCTTTTAACTTTTTAACGACACGTCAAAAATGCAGTAAAAAAATTAAAAATGTCGGGTTATAACTACCGATATAATAAAAATGACAAATCATTGGCAACATCGGTCCCGCCAAGGCAACAACGGCGGAACAAGTAATGTACACACCAACCGATTTATTAATGTCTGTTTTTAAAACATTAAGGTTTCGTAAATGGTTGCCGCCAATATTGATTTCCACCAAACGATCTTTTTTATCTTTAAAACATTGAAACAGATCGTTGTTTTAATTTTGACACTGTTTTTATAATAGAAACCAACCGTTTTTATTATTTATATTAAGTAATTGGTTCTTTCTTTGTCACCCGCCGTGTTAGTCATGGTAGTCCAGTTGGTAGAACGCTTGCATCTCACTTTAAGGTCGTAGGTTCGAACCCCAGCAAAGGCCTAAACCAATGTATGTTGAATTTGTTTTCTTGTTTTTTTTTTTTTGTTTTGTCGCAAGATATAGCCCTGATTTATTTTTATAATAGTAAATTTAATATATATTATTATCAAATATCCTGTATTGGTTATTTTATTTCTTTCCTTTCTTTATTTTAAATAAGTACTTATTTCACTCAACTTTTTTGAAACCTGCCTACAGGTAAGTTTGAAGAAAACATTCAAATTATTAAAGTTCGAAAAAAAACACCGCAACCATGTTCACTATCATGTTTTCCTTCGCAACATTTCCTTTCTTTTTTTACTCTTTTGGCCTTTAGACCATCGCGACATTTCAAGCGGTTCCCATTCAAAGTGATGTTCCCTATAAAAGTCTGGAGACAAATCGGGCTGTATGTCGCCCGTTACGGAATCGCGCTCGATCTAATTTAGAGCGGGGAGATGAGCGGCGCGATACGCGCCGGACCCATGCTGCGTGATTTACTAGATGCGCTGGAGTCGCTGTAGTGTACTTACTTTCTGAGGCTATCTGCACTTGTGTAGGCTTCGGGGATTCTGAGGCTAAGGAGGTTTTTGTCAAGATATTATAGATTAGATGTATTGTCGTAAAAGAAAGTATTTTTTTAGATAATTACAATCGATTATTTTTTTTACGAATCTCGGAAATTTAAAGTC
This sequence comes from Pectinophora gossypiella, assembly GCF_024362695.1. Taxonomy (NCBI): domain Eukaryota; kingdom Metazoa; phylum Arthropoda; class Insecta; order Lepidoptera; family Gelechiidae; genus Pectinophora; species Pectinophora gossypiella. The sequence goes on from NC_065417.1 coordinate 15,298,180, forward strand.
GCATTACGAAACTTACTCGACTAAAGGTATTTATCGATCATCACAAACGACTTCCCCAAAAACTCGTCGTTTCACTCAATATATTTTACTTACTCTTCCCGATTTAAATTATCTTTCTATCAACATTATAACACTTCTCAGGTGCGTTTAGCGGCCCAATGATAGCATTGAAACCAGGGTTGCCCTCCACCCACACTGTATTTACTAACCTTACAAACTATTCTCTATGTCAGCGCATATTATATCGACGTGCGCGTGCGCTTGGGAGCGCTACACGGAGATGTCAACGCGACGCACCTGCCTCACTAGAGATTACTGTTACTTATTAGTAGGGTGGTACGGCTAAGGCTGCTGTAGACTGAACTATCAGCGGGTAGCGGAGCGCAGGCGGCAGCGATTTTGAAATCCATCATGGCGCCACTCTTGCATCCTAAGGCGGTTATTTCACGATGCGGTCGCGGTCGCGGGCAGCGATACGATCGGCAAGATAGTTTTTGACTTGTATGTAAACTGTCAATTCTTACACACGACACTGTCATTACCCAAATTCCAGCCTAATGTAGCCCCTCCCTTTGTTCCGTAGTCATAGAATAAAGAATAACACTACGAATAGAATGGTAACTCTCTGCACCGCACCAACAGGCTACTTTCCAACTAGTCAAATTAGTTATTTTTAACTAAACGTCTCGATACACGAAATTACGGTGACGTCATAGAAAAACGTGATAAAATGTCGGATTGATTATGTTTGTCTTGATTTAAATTTATAAATAAGTAGAAAAAAGAAAATGTTTTTCGCCAGTTTTAAATCTGTCTTTATTTAGTAATCAGGATTTCATATTTAATAAAACCTAGGAAACTACCCAATTCGCGTCGCCGGTCTTATCCGCTAAGGAGTAAAGGAGAGCGCGCGCAGAATGTCTCGCTCGCACTTACTCGTATGCTATAGGCGGCACACGGTAAAAAATATTTTTTTGTATGGAATGTCCGGGCTGCGGTTGCAGCCTATTTCGTTTAATGATGGTACTGCAAAGTATCTTTTTAGTGTGTCGATTAATTATTTCAAACATCATCCTCTCAGACGACGCCCTGAGCCGACGTTCGCGCCCAATTGGACAATATCAGGCCTGTGTTAAATTTTGTACCGGGTGAGAGCCCTCGGCGGTCCCAATTTGCCCGACCAAGTAGTTTAAAAGAAGATTTCAACCTAATGTACCCGCTCCGTTTGTCCTATAGCCGCTGCCAGCACTGGCTGTCCTCCCGTTTACGACCCTGGTACAGCGTTGATCGCAGATTTATTGCAACGCTTGATGCGAGATGGGCTATGTGAACTATGGCCTGGTTAGGTTCCTTACGGTGCCTTGTTAGTACTCTAAACATTATAGACGAGTAACATAACATAAACTCAAGACTGTATCACAATTGGATTAGTCAGAGGTACATCCATCGTCGCAAGGTGAATTTAGTACCTACGCCTCACCGAGGTTTCTATTAGACCAAACGTGATAGGTGAGCCGTATCACCGTCTATAATGGTCGAGTCAACTGTGTTAGTGAAAACTGGACTTTTAGATGAGTACAAGGATCTCATCATCATCTCCGTTTTTCACAGGATAATCCTACGTAACCGACAGGAGCGACGACCAGTATGAAGATCTATATTAGTTAATAATTATTGTCTTTTTTTTGTCCACAAAAAAAAAGTTTTCATCTCGAGCTCCTCCGTACTTCGGAAGGCACGTTAAGCCGTTGGTCCCGGCTGCATTAGCAGTTGTTAATAACCACCAATCCGCACTGGACCCGCGTGATGGATTAAGGTCCAATCTCTCTATCCATCCATAGGGAAGGCCCGTGCCCCAGCAGTGAGGACGTTAATGGGCTGGTGATGATATTGTCTTTAGCTTGTGGTTTAACTCGAGGTAAGCCAGTGTGAAGATCGCTTCACCGCAGCAACCCTGGTGTCAGGATTCTCGTTTAATTGACAAATTTCCTCTTCAAGAATTCGTCACTATTTGATATTAATTTAAAAAAATATTATGCGCCCTAGTAGTAGTACTTTTATTTATTTTCTTCCCTTATAATAATCATCATAAATTTTCAATCTTTCACAAACGTAACGTGTAAGGAACCATGTTTTATGTTTCCCAGAAACATAACAGCATTTAGGGAATTCAAAACCATTACATTTATCCAACAAAAACAGTGTACACAAGCAATTATATCTTGTAATAATAAATTGTACAGAACACTTCGATAACTTTATTTTTAAAATCTCAGCGGTTATAAAACACTTTAACTGTCACAGTGGTATGCCCAAAAATGCTTTCCTTCATAACTCCCATTCCGATATACCTATCTCCGATTGTAATCATCTTGATAAACACAGCCCGAGTGATATTTACATATTTAAAAAGTAAAAAAACACAAATCGAGAACTGGCCTTAATGAACACTTGTGCCCATCTGTGAACGTTATGTCGCTCTTTAATCGCCTTTTCCAACGATTCAGTTATATTTTTTTACAGTATTAAACAAAGTAATCATGTAATTTAATATGACGATAAAATGGAACGAACGCGTATGAATTTGCATTTCGTTAAATAAGTATTATGTATTTCACAGTGTATTACTGATTTGATTTATTATTCAAACTATATTATACTGACTTTTTTCTATAATACTGGCCACTATTCTGACAAATACATACATTGTTTGGCCCCAAATAAAAAAGTAAAAAATATACGTCAAAAAGGACCAGTTTCCAAAATAATAATTAGAACGAAGTTTGAAATAAGAACGCGGCAACACATCGCGTCCGCGCGCGATGAAGTAATTTTAATTGTTACATTGGAACGTTTAATCGATACACAAACCGATTTATCGATTTATCGCGAGTGCAACCAATAACATGCGCCATGGTCCTCGAAATTAACATCTAAATGACTGATTGGAATAGGCCGCTCTGGTCACGGCATATTAACAATGAATTGGGTTTCTGAGGCGGTTTTTCAGTTGCGTATTCGTTTATGTCGACCGATAACAGCTACATTGTGAGTTGCGCGGCGCTTTATGCGCCGTCACCAATTCTCTTTTTAAAATATTTTTTTAGCCTCATTTTCTTTAAGTTGTAAGTAATATTTTTTTATGTTTTTATATTTATTACTTTATTGAATCATCTCGTTTTTAATCATATTTCTTGTGGTGTAAATGTATTATTTATTTCGTAATTGAATATCTTTTTGAACCACATAATTATAAGCAATGTTATATTTATATTGTTTTTACCTAATACATACTTTGTTTTTGTAATCCAGTAGTACACAAAAGAACATCAAAACTCTCCAAAAAGCAGAAAGTACTTATTCACTAAAACAAAACAAGTGCCTACAGCAAAGCGTATTGGATAGTTTTTTTATTATTCTAACGACTTCTTTTTATATTTTCAGATGAACCAAAAGTGCAAAGTATGCGGGGAACCGGCGGCGGGGTTCCACTTCGGAGCGTTCACGTGCGAAGGATGCAAGGTAAGGATAATTATATCACTATTGCATTAAGTACCTTACAATTCTTTTTTTTTGCACCATTGAAACGTACAACATTGTAGTGACAGCGAAATCTAAGGTAAATAAAGTACAATCTTATGGTACCAAAAATAACTCAAATTCCATTCGGTAATAAAATTAAATGATAACTAAAACTTGCTTAAAAGCAAACGTCTAAAACTCTAAATCTATTCGGAATTATAATTTTCTTAAGAAGTAAATTTTCGACGCCATCTTTTTTCTAGACTTAAAATGATTAAAATTGCCATACAAAATTCAATTCAGTCAAGTTCGAAATTCGAATTGTTCAATTTATAGAGAGTTGCACTCCACGTACTTAGACTTATTAAACAAAATATTTTTTACAATAGCGAATTTAGTTTCGGAGTTATTTAAATATTTACAAACATCCAGGATTACGGACAGACTTAATTAATATAATACAGGATCCGATTTCAATATTATAATTTGCGGCAGTATTCAAATTTAGAATCGTATAGGTAATAACAGGCCAAATACGAAATCTAAATACCTACTACTATAATTTTCATTCTCACCACGTTATTTACGATCCGAAATTAAAGTAACGTATGCGTTAATATAACTAAATAAGGTCTATAGTAAACGCAGTGTGTTTGCTTGTTCGTGAATAGATATCGACTCTATGTCCGGGATATAAGGTTCGCTAGTTCTGATCAACATATTTATTGTTCCGCTTTATTTTTTTCCCTGATGCGTGCAAACTGGGTCTGTTATTTTTTCAACCATCCATCATGAATTCGCAAATTGCCTCAATTCGTTAACAGATATTATGTAGCCGGATAGCTCGTGTAATTACTACCAAATGATGCATTGTATACTCATTATGCACTATTACTTAGCTACTGAACTGGGAGTTAGAAAAAAACGGAATATATATTTTCAGTTGCTTTAAATGTCGGGTATGTCCTAAAAAGTGACTAGTGATTAATGTCCTCTCTATCTAAACATATAGAGGCTCGACAGCTCTATATAGATACATCGAGGCTTCGGTGGCTCCGTTCCTTTTGCAAAATCCCCCTAACGCATAATGACTTCTTCGCAAAATGACCATTTTTTTTCCTTTTTTTTACCTTTAATGGGTTTGCTCTTGGCCCCAGACTTTCCCGAAGGCATTGATGGCCTGAATGGATTCGCCCAGAAGGTGCCTCTTCACTCTGTCCTTAAAAGCTCCCGGGTTATATGCATTCGGAAATAACAGAAGACGGCAAAGAATTCCAATCCCATTTCACAAACACGTAGTTAAAAATATATCTCATAATTTCTATCTTCGGACTACAATGCCCAGTCTTCTTGACTTAACTCATTGTAGGTTTTCCCGCAAGTGGCTAAGGGTTCTCACCTGGGTAATGCCCAATAACTGCCAGTTCAAATACTGACTTTTTTTTGACGTGACTTATTGTAGATTTGCCGCAGATGGCATTAGCTACTTGGCCGGACAAATGGGGAGCGCTGAAGGCTCTCACCCGGTACCAAATACTGACCGAATAACCAAATAAGAGTACAAAATCCAGTATTTCCTGGTAACGTCCGCCGTGTTACATCAGCCAAGTGTTCGCAATTTGTAGCAAGGCAACTGGAACAGAACGACAATGGATTGAGCAAGGAGGATGCAAAGTGTCGCAGGATGTAGGGCTGTTTGACAATGTTGCTATTGACTGCGACATTCAACTCATTCAGCCTTATTACAAAACGAAGACTAAAGTTATAAAATATAGTATAGCATTACGTCAGTATCACCCATTTCTCGCCAGCTATGATAATACCACGTTAAAGATAGTTCCCGCCACGAAGAAAGTCCAGTGTCGAAGATTCTGCACAATTATTATGACTTTTCAATTGGGTCGTGTACTATGAAATTTTGATTACTAAATAAAGACAGTGTATAAAAAAATCAAAAATATTTATTCTACAAAATTGCATTACATAGTTAGCGCTTGTTGAACGTCAAAAAATAAATTACATATTATGTAACTGGCTGTAAAACTACTACCACATCGGAAGCTGTATCGCTGAGGGAAAGACGTGGCCAGAAAACCTCCCAGCACAGAGCCCTACTATTTCATGATTACCTTTCTGTTAACGACGCACGGACATTTTTATATGGATTTTATACTTTTTGATTATTATATACAATCTCCTTAGTTTATAAGAATTTCTGTTTTATTCTTCTATATGGTTTGACTGTCTTTTGTTTATTCTCTTCCAATTTTCGCTGTCTCCAAAATCGGTCGTTGAGTTTTTAAGTTTATTTTATTTTTGCTTTTCTTTTATGTATTTCCTTTTTCCTTATATATATTTTTAGTAAAGTGATATTCCTTAGTTTTTCTTTTTATTTCTGCGCACCCGCTGCCGAACATTTACACTTTCTTTTTTTTAAGTCCAGTTTGTATTACATAATAAATTTAAATACAGAGATATTCTAATTGCAGACGGTGGAAGGAAAGTGAACAATAAAGAGAGTTTATGTTTATATCTAAAACTAACGAAAAATATTTTCTTATTTCAATTTAACTTATTTATGAATTTTATCAAGTCACTGTGTGCTTTTTCATTCAAATTCCATAGTAATTTCGTGTTTTGACGTTTAGTAAAAAGCAACTGATTTGACTAGTTGGAAACTAGCCTATCCCAAATCCCCTGGTAGTTGCGGCTTCCGAATACATTCCGCTTAGGGACGGTACTGAAAAGTATCGGCGTCCGAAGGACGTAATATACGATCCCCACGACCCGATTACTCTAGCCATAGAGGCAGCCAATCAGCTCGCGACACCAAACACTTCAGGACCCCGATACCGACCCCGCCGGCGTGGTCGACGATTTCCCTCATTCAGCGCTTATCGCTATCGACCCACTAGGGTTGATTAATTCTTTCAAATATTTTTCCTCTCAGACGACGCCCTGAGCCGAGGTTCGCGCCCAACTGGGCACCCTCAGGCCTGTTGTCTTAAACGTTGTACCGGGTGAGACTCTTCAGCGCTCCCCATTTGTCCGGCCAAGTAGTTAATGCCATCTGCGGCAAATCTACAATAAATCACGTCAAAAAAAAACTAGCCTATTATTAGTTCCATCAACGTCCTTGGATTTTATTCCCACCACATATACGTAAAAAATCTATACGATACTCAAAAGTATGTACAAAAGTCCTTGGCAAAGACTATCAAGCAATCAGTCTGCACGTTTGCCTCCATTTTATAAAAAATAAGAAGTACATAAACTAGATGACCAATTACTCTGATTTGACCAGATTAAAGATTTCAATTCTTCTGAAGCATGCAAGTTTTCACCATGTCTAGCAATAGACCAATTTCATCTATGCTCATTTTCCGGCCACTGAACCACAGTTGGGAAACCCATCGTTTAAACCCGAACACCATGACCAGATTTCAATGGTCTTTTGCGTCTGTTTTGTCGAGTTAGAAATATATTCTACTTAGAAAATGTACCATCACATAAAATAAAAATATATGACTTTAGGACCATGTTAAATTAATTTATTTACGGAATCGATTACAAGTCAAAGCGTACGAAGCGGAAACATTTTTTTGAATTTACGGAATTGATACAAAGTATTACTAAATGTCAAATATGTTATTGTGACAGGGTTTTTAACTGCCCCTTAATACTTAATACAATGGCCCCGATTCCTGCAGACACCTCCTAATTTTACTTTAAGTTATACCTGTCATCTTCTTATTCGCCGAAAAGGAAGAGACGGATGCTTGACAGTCGTAAATTTTAGGAAGAATGAGTAAATTAATGAATAACTCAGAAAAGAATCAAAAAGTATCTCGCTGGTATGCAAACCGTTTGACGTGTGCTGTCAACTTAATTCTGTCGGGTTTTTGGCCGATGTAAGCTGTTTAGACGGTTGTTTTAGATTTCTGCTTAACGTATGTTCCATAAATGTTATGCCTGTTCTTTTTTAGTGGATAAGAAAATGACAGGTATAACTTGAAATAAAATTAAATGGCGTCTGCAGGAATTAGCACCAATATTGCACAAGAAACCCCTAATTTAAAATATTTTTAGTACGTTTTAACTATCTGAAGGATAATTCAATTAGAAATGACTTTTGAATTAACCTCTTAAGGCACATAATAACGGGTTCTTACCGCGTTTAAATGGGGATATGAGACTCCCGATATTTCGACACTGTTGCAAGTGTCATGATCACGGGATGACGGTAAGAACCCGTTATTATGTGCTTTAATTATGATAATAACCGCGTAAACTTAAAACAATGTATAACCTCTTAAGGCCGAGATTTACAAATACAATAATGAAAAAATGGGGTTCAGATTTTAAAAGTACATTCGGTCTTACAACTTTAAAAATTAATGTAAAAATGTCATGAAAACTGTAAGGAAACTTAAAAAAATAGATATTAAAGTAAACATAGATAGTAGGTATAAATAGTAAAGTAAATCCAAGTATTTACAAAATAACAATAGATATCAAGTGTAATCTGTTCCATTTTACACATTCAAACCGCACAATCGGAAGTCCATAACATTTGAAGATATAATGCAAATAAATTGGAATAGCGACGTTACTATAAGAAAATAAAGACATAAATATTCCTATTGGAAATGGTTGCACTATACAGTTCAACAAATCACTGTGTAATCTGAAATTATCGTTACAGTTAGTATTAAATAAGGATTACATTCTATTCAAATCTTTTCTTAACAGTTGCTCCACCTAGAAGCTTTAGTGTAAATTGTTAGTTGTTAGCACAATAGCTTCGAACTAAAAAGAATGAATGTTTTTTCGCCATTAAAGACAATTATACAAAATTGTACAAAACGCTTTATAGCTTGTGCAATAAAAGTGTTTATATGTAAAAACACAACATTAAAAACAGTTACAAAGAGCTATATCAGGGGCCTTTGGCGGCTCAATAATAACCCAGGGTTGACGAGGTTGATAATTCACCTCACAACCCACACGATAGAAGAAGAAGAAGAATTACAAAAGTGACAAGAGAAGCACAATCGTCAGCGTTATGGCTAAATAGTATTTTTTTCCAGACAACCTTAGTGTGAAGGAACTTGCTAAATATTGGAGTCGCGACGAAATATACTTTTAAAGCCAGATAAGAAAATCTTTTAAAAGAATCCGATGAAAGAATAATTAGGTAATCAAAAAGTATAATTTAAAATGCGCATAAAATCATACTAAATCATTGTAAACTATTAGAAATATTAAACTAATTTTGATTTGATTCATGTGAAAGTAACAATATTAATTATACTTACACACGCTACTTTTCATAATGAATAATGTGCTACAATTTGTATAAATTAAATAAAGAAAAAAGTTATTATAAACTATATATTTTATAAGATAAATAATAAACTATAATCCTGCATTGTCCTATACTTAGTCAGCAGTTGATTTTTACGTTGGTATTACAAAAAACAAAAGATATAACCTCGATAAAACTAGATTAAAAATCTTATAAGACAGATAGATAGATAAAAACACACAAAAACACACACACAGCATAATGATCTTCGATATATGACACAAAACAAAGTTAAAAAACGCGGTAAGAACCCGTTAATATGTGCTTTAATTAAAGTTAAAAAAGCCTATAAGTCTTATAAGAAGCGTAACCCCAGCGAAACCCAGTGAGGCACAAACACAATCGCGTCAATTTGTCCGTCTGTGCGTCCGTAATTAACAGCAGCGCTCGCGCAGCGCCGCCGCCGCCGTTTGTATGTAAATGTGCGCCTGCGACGCGGCGTCTGCACACGGTTGATAAATCTGTGTCTCTACTGTGATGGCGTGATGTATTGTGCTTGAATGTTGATAGTTTGATTTTATTTTGGTACTTACATTTTTATTTTTTTAAAGGCGCTATCTGTCATTATTTAACGCATCACGTTAGCGGTTCTGTGGTAACTTGTGGTTTGTAGAAAGAGTTAAGTTTAATTTATAATTTTATAGGCTTTTTACTATTTCATTAAATGACAATAAAAATTTTATTATATTTTTTGTTAATATATCATAACAAATATTTATCTTACTTAAATTTTGAATATAATTATAATAATTTACGAATTAAACAATGATTTTCTAACCTATTAGGTAAACCTACCTATTTTAATTTGTTTGAACACTTTTAGGAATCGATCGAGAGGTACATCAATTTTATTACAAAACCTTGCAATTATGATAATTATTCGCCGACTAAACTTAGGCAAAAACCTTTCAAGAATGTTAATCAAAGCACCTCTAAGTCAAAGGGCGCTTCAACTTAACCCTTCAAACGTCCACAGGGACTTATATAGGCTATTACTTAGTTTAATTCACTACAGACCATTAGACTGTGGCATTGAATACAGCAGGCAGCGACTCCACAAGCGGAGGCGGGGGCGAAAATGAAACAAGCGTGCGGCATTCCTGGGGACTGACTGAAAAGGCCACATTTCAGTCAGTCCACAGGAATTCATCTTAAAAAGCAATATTGCTATTTTCAACCTCGGCTTAGAGAGTTGTCAGATATTATTACATAGAGGAGAAAGAGCCCAAAATGGATTATTATTAGCAACTAGCATAGGAGCTATTTTGTAACTATTTTTGTGACTTGCAATAAATACATATACGTATATATCAATGAATACGAGCTATGACCTAGCTGGGCGGTGTCAGTTAATGGGTGCAAAACTTTTTTATGGAATATAGGCTAGCATTTGACCACTATCTCACATGTTGGTAAGTGACGATATGGCCAAAGTTGGGAGATGCTTACCTAGAAAGTTCCTATTCACTCTTGCCGTGAAGAGTTTCTTGAATCATCTGGCGCAAGCTAATTAGTTGTCTCTGTCGCTCCCTCCGTCTGTCTATCTATAACAGAGTAATCAGGTTAGGTGTAGAATGGCTCTATATAAAAGCGTATACCTATACACTGACACTTCGCCTAATCACTCTGCTTATATCACCACTGATTCCCGCTTTCCGCTGCGTTGTTGTAGAATCCGCAGCCTAAAAGCTACTTTTGTTTTCTTTTAACCTCAGAGGCAGTGGTTGACAAATAGCCGCGGTTCCTTTCAAGTAGAAGAAACCTTCTACTCCTCGAACAATGGCGTCTAGTTCGATTGTCCCGCACAATACGCGATTACACACACAGATAATTCTTTCCAGAAACCTTTAAAAACAAATTAGTAGTACAGGGAGACATTTTGGTCGGCCATGGGTAATGTTTGGATGGTTTATTTTAAATTAAATTAACATATTAATTTAATCAAGAGATTCCTAATTTGAGTATTGCTAAAAAGAAAATTACTTGTGTAGGCAGATTATGTGCCCTGGGAGGTTAAAGAGGCCGCATTGAAGCAATTGACTTAAATAACAATATTGCCAGGTTCTCAGGAGACAAACAGGCACGAATATCATTTGAAATATAATAAATTGATAAACATTAAAGACAGGTAACAGTAACAGCTGTCTAAAAAGTCTGTAATATTGTCTCAGCAATGGTGGCATAATTTTGGCGTCAAAATAGATATAAGAATATTAGGTAATATATTCATAGTTAAGATAATTGTCACTCTAATCACAATAATAACCTCTCGAATCTGAATATCTTTTCAAACCTGTTAATTTTAAAAATCCACACAAATACCATTGGTTTTCTTGGTAAAAATAATAATTAAAAACTACCTTTGACCTCAGTAAGGAGCTCCTGAGTACGTCCCGGGTATGTCAGCCACACGACTTAGTAGCGATGATTTATTATGCCGGGTTACGAAACTAAGTTTAACCCGAATATCTTTTTCCGTTGAACGTTTTCCGTTCGCGTGCTGTACCGCAATTTAAATGTGCTCCAAATTAGAATATAATTTGTGACGGGCGTGCGACCGGCAACGGGTTAAGCTGTCGCTAAAGCAAATACTGGAATATGTTTATTTATTTATAACACAAAAGGACTGACAAACGAAATATACATAGACAGTATAGCACACCTTTATCTCTTGTAAGTCTTGTAATTTAATATAGTCTTGTAAAACTATATTAAATATCAGCGGAAATTATATATTATTAAAAATGTAAACATCTTTTTGAATAATCTCATTTGGATGTGATTTTCGTTAACAAAACCTCGCAATAGACATGCTAGTTTTAAATTTGAGGCATCAATTATTACCCAGATTAAAATTAATTGAAAGCAACCGAGGTTTTGTTGAAGAAAATCACTCCTGAATGTGATTTTCAAAAAGCCGCTTACACGGTTTTTAATATAAGGCGACGATATAATATAACATTTAAAATGAATTTCTTGTAACGAATAAGAGTTCGGTTAGATTATACTGGTACCTATATATCGCCTATAATAATCACTAAGCGTCGACATAATGTGTGTTCAGAAAAAGCACCAACTCCCTCCGCTTCCCATAAAGTAATAACATTTAAAAAGCGAACACCAGTAGCACAATACAGACAATCATAAGTATCCAGTAACTACACTAAATTACTACAATTGTACGTTGGCTGGTCGTGTTCAAATTACGCAATAATTGGAGCAGTGGCGGTTCGCACGTTTTTGCCACCGGCCGCTCAGTCACGAGTAGCGGGCGACTTTTTCTTGCCCTTAAGAGAAATTTATTTTATTTAGAACCTATCTAACGGCTCGTGGTTTATCGGTTTTATTCAGACCTACGACATTTGAAGGGTTAATATTTATTTTATTTCTATCTGATTTAATATAAGATTGACAGCGGTGGGTTTAGTGTAGTGTATCTTTAAGTTTACGATGTTATTTTGTTTTATATTTTAAACAAATAAATGTCAAGTTACTATTTGTGTAATACAAAAGGGCTAAAAAAGTGACTTGAATCAATTACTTTAATTTGTTGACGGAGTAATTTTTATACGCAATTGTCAGATAGCAATATTAGATTTAAGATGAATCGCTTCCATGTGTCCTTTTTAACCGCCTAAGTCTAGTTAGGCATTGCTATCTAATTGGTATACTTAGTTATTTTTCTGTTTATAGTAATGTCATCAAAATCTCATAACATCCTTCAGGTTCATCTTGCGATGGATGTATCTCTGTTTACCGCATTTGGGATATAATTGTAAGTTGTTGTGTGTAGTTGTTTATGTGTGTATGTTTATCTAACCTTTAGCAGCGAATTATAGGTAATTAATTACTTTATTATTTCTGATAGTTTTGTGTTCGAACCAATGACCCTAACATTTGCCTCATCCAATCAATGTAGATTTCACAGACAATAATCTCCGTCCTTGCGCTAACTAATTAAAAACTGGATCAAAATCAATCGGTTGATTTGCCTCTAACGAAACAATGCCGGCAACAGCGTGCCAATCGATTCGTCTCGATTCAACACAGCAATCGATCGATTCCAATCTGCACTCATTCAGTTTGGCGTGCACCATGTTTTATTTGTCGACTGTTAGCTGTTAGAACAGCATTCGACACGCAGATTCGAAATTCGAATCTATAATTATCGTAATCTAGAATCGATGTTGTTTACATGCAGTCTGCGAAAAATCGATTTGCGACATGCACCTTTTAATTTATAGCTACATTTTTAAATTAATAGCTTATAAATGTTAGACTGTATTGATTGTTTTAGATTAGGCACAGGTTTTTTTTATTCACACATTGTATTTGTTAACTACGCAAGATTTTTTACGTTTTTGTAATAAAGGACTTTCCAGGATACGTCCCGCAAAATTTATATAGATGGCGCTGCCAAAATTTAACGTGATAATTATCTATTATCTCATTACTCGGGTATTTACGGTCACGAGCACTAATATGCATACACTTTGGTACCATGTCACATTAACTTTTTTGACAAATTGAACTGTAAGTCTCACTAAATGTCAAATATGTTAGTGCGACAGAGTCCTAAAGTGGGTACATTATATTGCTCATGACATGACTGTAATTATTCCAAAATATGATGTGATGGCAGAAGCATACAGAAAAATAATTATTGCTTGATATTTAGATCACATTATGTACAGAATTATGTTGCTACCTATATTGCTTCTCTTTATTTTGATCAGAATAATAATGGGTGGAAGACGTGTTGGGTCTGGGTGTAATAACAAGGGTCATCATTTATACCCAAAAACAAAGATAAAAGATGCATATGTCTGTTACCCGTGAAATTAGAAGGTAAACATAAACATACATACATACATAAACTCACGCCCGTAATCCCACTGTTGATACGAAGTCCAAAGATGGATATGATGGTTCATCAGAACCTTATGGTGATAAGGGATCAGCCTATCGCCCATAACATTAGTCCATCATGTTAGAGGACACAATCCCTCTGTCGGTTTTTACGACATGCCCGGGAAGAGAAGCAGCTGAACGTGTTCTATGTTTTTTATAAGAAGGTAAAACGGAAGAAAATTTTTACAGCGGCATCTATATTAGTTTTGGGGAACCTAGCCTGGAAAATCCCTCATTCTCCAACGGTGTACTAATTGTCATTGTTTCGAACAAAGGTCGTAGTAAATTTGTCGCAACAAGTTGGCTCACCAAGCTTCACTTACTGGAGCGTATCGGCCATTTTGTATTCCCATCACGAAATACCGTCAACATGTCGTCGGCTAGACCATTGCATAATTTTCTATAGTATTTTGAGTTCTATACAGTTCAAGGTACGGATTATGATGTACAACAGTGTTATTGCATCTGCGTGTTGATAAGTTAAGGTCTTGAATGTCTTAGTAAGTTGAGTTGTTGTTGTCAACAATGTTGGGAAGGTATGATTTTCTCTAAAGCAGAGAATAAGGAATACTACTACGTATAGAACGGCAACTCTCCGCACCCCACCAGCGTCTGAGCTAGGTTTACCTCACCCCCCTCGAACACAGTTTAGACTTGAATCTTATAGCGTCAGCCGTCACACACATAGGTGCGCGTGTACGATAATGTCAATGTGTAGTGTCTGTGTACAACGAGGTGTTTTGTATGAAGTTTCCGGGGTGTGTCTAAAGGCTTGTTGTTTGAAACTCATTTTTTATTGTTAGAAGTCTAATCTAGCCTAAAAGATCCCACTGCTGGGCAAAGGCCTCCCTTTCCTCTTTCCATTTTTCGCGGTCCTGTAGTGTGCGTACTCCGACCAGTCGCTCCGGCAAGCGTTCAAGTCGTCACGCCGTCTTGAAGTCTACCACGACGCCTGTACAGTCATGAGCAATATAATGTACCCACTTTAGGACTCTGTCGCACTAACATATTTGACATTTAGTGAGACTTATAGTTCAATTTGTCAAAAAAGTTAATGTGACCTGGTATCAAAGTGTATACATATTAATGCTCGTGACCGTACCTGACATGAGGCAGCCAATGGGTCTGTGCGTGCGTGAAGTCCTTCATACGCCTCATACGTCTGTTTCAGACGATTCATGACTATAATTGTCACAGGGTCATGCACTTTTTGTCATGGCTGTGCAAGCCAATTCTGGAGCGGCAAATTCTACCGCACCGCAGGAGAAGTCTGCGACAGTTGGTATGTGTGTTGAACTTGTTTAGTATTCATTCACGGGTACTCATATTAAATTCATTCTTTTCTTCATTCTCTCTCTGTTCGCCCAACCTCCGCAGCGTCAATACGTGTAATGTGTCTTGTGTCTAAGTGATTATAAAGGTGACTTTTTGTTTATAACGCCCCGCTGAATTAGAACATTCTTTTAGAAACCAAAATAGTTAACAGAACTGTTGGAATGTTGGAAGTCCTTACGATTATATTTCTCGACTTTTTATAAATTTATATACAGAAGCATAATTTTAAATGTTCATTATATTGATTCTAGCATTTTTTTTTGACGTGACTTATTGTAGATTTGCCGCAGATGGCATTAACTACTTAGCTGGAGCTCTATCAATAATGGCTGCACGATGTCTTTACCATATTTCTGGTGTGATTGTGTTAAGTAATATTATTTATGGCCATCTGTATAGGCCTATATATAAAGTAAATATATGGAATTATTAATTTATCTAAAGTGCAGTTTTCACTAGACGGCGATACGGCTGATCACCAATCACGTTGGTCTAACAGAAAGCTCAAGTGAAGCATGGGTGCTTAATTCGGCTCGCGATGGAAGTACCTCTGACTAGCCCAATTGGAAATATAGTCGTAAGATTATGACGAAATTTTTTTTTAAACCCGTTATGATGATACGTCTGCGTAGGTGTCAAAAATTATCAATAAAATTAAGAAAATATTAGCAAATTAGTCTCGATGCGGGTATTTGAAAAGTCACTTGTGCCTTATCATCCCGTTAAGGCATTTTTTATTATTTATCGATTAACTTAAATAGCAATCGGTTAATAAATCTTTTAAAGTGCTTTTTAACACTTGAAATGTCATCGTTAAATAATCAGTAACTTTTAAGTCCTAATCAGTCTAAGCTTTTATAGAAAATATATAATCGCTTCTAATAAAATCTTTAAGGTTCAAAGGCACTACACTAGGTCAGAATCAGAGCACTTAAGCGTCTAAATGGATGTGGAGAAGTTACTTATATTTCTGATTATTTTACAAATTGTATTTTTTTTACATGTTTCCTTTGCTTATTAAAAAGTGTGAGAATAAAAGCACTTTTACTATTTGAGATTAGATAAGGCACAAACCGCGTATCCGAAAATCGAGAATCAAGACCACCAAATTGATATCACCTTTCCCTAGCCCGATTATGCGGCATCGGTTCATATCTGAATAGTAATCGATTGTCTGTATGTCAGTCGCAATCAAAACAACCAGTCCAGGTCACTGCTTCCGTGCGCAAACGCAACATGACACTGCACTCTTTAACTTACACTCACTTTCACACTCATAAAACCAATTTGACTTTTACTGCCTATGGAATAAGACAAGAGTCTAAAATATTATAGTTTTGACAGAGGTAAAGTTAAAGTTGCGAAGTCGAAAGGTCAAAAATTAAGTTGAGAGGTATCTGGGATGTTCTCACGATTGTATCGTTGTTGTTACACGACTGTCTAGTCGACGGTTTCGACTAATATTTCACACTTTTCTAGATGAAAGTATGGGTAATATTTAAAACATTATCAGCCCATACGACACCGCCATTAAACTGAAATTTGACCAAAGTTCTTTCGCATCATACGCGCTGTCACAATTTTCAGTTTTCTATGGAATTATAATTACTAGTCGAGTGGTCCAGGGCCTGTTCGAACCCTGACATTGGATTTGCACCAATGAGCTAATCATTTATCGAGAGTGTAGTTTTCACTAACGCAGTTGGCTCGACCATTATAGACGGCGATACAACTCACCACATATCACGTTGGTCTAACAGAACGCTAGGTGAGGTGTGGGTAGTTAGTTCATCTTGCGATGGATATACCTTTGACTAATTACTATTTTATAGTACATAACCTCCTAAGCTGGCCTCTGGGCGCCATCTACTTGCGTCAGATAGAGTATTGCGGGGCGGAAGGCAAGAGGGAAACCACTGCTTTATTTTTCCCTAAAAAAGTAGCATGGAAAATGCTGCACCGAAAAGAGCGTGGCTCTTAAATTGATGATGATGAACCTCCTAAGGCCGAGATTTCCAGGCGCAATACTTAAACAATGGGATTTGGATTTTAAAAGGCCATTCGGTCTTACGACTTTAAGGCAGAGTTTTATTTTGTTGTGACACAAACTAGCCGGGTAGTGTAAGTAAACGTTCTTGACATCCCGTAGCGTACAGGCAGTTACTGACTTCCCTCACACAAAGATATAATAATAATAATAATCTTTATTGCACAAAACTTACAACAACACAATGACAATATACAGTTAAACAATAAAAAACAAGTGCAATTACAAAAATACAGATAATAACATTGCTTAATTAAACAGGGATCCCCAAACTAGGCTAAGCCTGTGTCTTGGGGAACCAATTAAATAGGAATTACAATTTATCCTTAAATTAGGCATCCTTTTTAATAAGACTATTTATTAATACAGTGGGTAAGTATAAGAAAAATATTTAGAAAAAGATGTACTTAAAGGAAAAACATAAAAATATAAATAACTATTCTATTTTAAAAGCTCTTCTGTTGATTCGTAATCTAACCAACATATTGGTGACCCAAACTCGTCAGTAGTATAACGCTGAGGTTTTACAAAGTAATCACCATAAAATAGGAATGCGAGAGCTGCCAAACCATCAAGACTCCATAAAACATGGTATAAAACATAATGGTGCACATTTTATGGTGAATTTTAATACCTACCGCAGTCTAGAGCAAACATTGTTGATCCTGAACTAGTTAGGATCTTGTTTGCCTAGGTCAAATGAAGAGCTAAGTTCTAGGTCTTGTATTTGTCGATTGGAAACTATCAATAAATTGTACCCAGCCGGGACCGACCGCTCAAGCACCCAATATGCTACAGTTTTTCTTCTATCGTGTAGGTTGTAAGGTCAATGACCGACGTCATCAACCATGGTGTCAGGGTTACTACTGAGCCGCTGAATGGCTCTCGTAAAGACCGCATACTTCCTTAAGTAAATAGTAGCCGGGACCAACAGCTTAAGGTGCCCGAAGCACAAATCATCTTACTTTCAGCCAAGGGTGTGATCACAAAGTGATTTTTGTGGTAAGTCCTTGTGGGATATTTACTTAAGGAAGTATGTTGTTTTGTCAGGGGCCTTCGGCGGCTTAGTAGTAACCCTGACACTTGGGTTGATAAGGTCGGTCATTAGTCTCATATCCCACACACGAGAAGAAGACTAAAATTCATTTAGAAGGAAAGGTAGATACTGTTCACTTCATCCAGGAATCGGTTTTGGGTATACTTACACGGTGTTAGTGATATCGTAACGAATACTGAGGGGGTTGATTCGGACCATGATTCTGAGTTAATACCAAGTGGATTTTCCTGCCCGAAAATTCATGAAAATTTTACTGTCTTTTTAATTACTTTCCGTTCTCTACTTTTGCAACGGAAAATTTAATTTGATATCAACTCAGAATCATGGCCTGAATCATCGCTCAAAGTTTTCGTTACGATGTCACTATCACCCTATAAAAATTAACTTCAAGTTGGGTAAAAATAAACACACAAAAACGGGATAGATGCAAGGGAGATAGATGATACTGAGACAGCTATATGATAGAACTTTACATCGAACTGTTCGTATAATATTGATTACATCCATAAACGCTTAGCAAATGGGGTATACCTAGTTAGCAAGTGTGTAAAGATAAGTGCACCAGGTATATAATTTGATGCACCCTTTGCGACCATTAGCTGTAAGTGCAATATTGTTTTTGAAAGGATAGCATGCTTGTAAGTGCAATATACGTATATGACGTATATATATGACGACCTCCGTGGTCCAGTGGTTGAGCGTTGGCCTCACGATCCGGAGGTCCCGGGTTCGAATCCCGGTGGGGACATATCACAAAAATCACTTTGTGATCCCTAGTTTGGTTAGGACATTACAGGCTGATCACCTGATTGTCCAAAAAGTAAGATGATCCGTGCTTCGGAAGGCACGTTAAGCCGTTGGTCCCAGTTACTACTTACCTACTGATGTAAGTAAGTAGTCGTTACATGAGCCTTTGGCGGCTCAATAATAACCCTGACACCAGGGTTGATGAGGTTGGTAATTCACCTCACAATCCACACGATAGAAGAAGAGTGCAATATAAGCAGAATTTACACTAAGTAAAAAATATAATAAACCTTAAGGACATTCTAGTTTCAACATTACGCTCTTAGGATGATCGTTTTGTTTTCACTTAATGTCTATGTGTGTCATTTAACAGTTTAAGCTGCTATATTCTGAGGGTTCAGAGATCAGCTACCGTGCCACAGACAACAATAGTTTGACTTTCAAAATTAATAATGTCTGTACATAATACAAACTTATTAGTTATGCTTGAGGTAGGTAGGTATGTTTTTTGTCAAATCATGTTGTTTCTTCCTAGATTTTGAGGATAAAGAACGAAAACGTCTTCACTTCATTTTTTTTTGTTTTGGTTTTCCCCGAAGGGTAAGGCAAAGGGAACTATGCCCATACAGCCATGTCTTACGTATTTTTTTTCTTGATGAATAATGAAATGATGAAAGGTGATGATGATGAAACCTAAGCCCCCACCCTCGGAGTAGACTCCTACTCCGAACCCCAAACGAATTAACTCGAAAGTCCGCATAAACTTTCAAGTTATGAAGCGGCTTCTTGGCACGAAGCGAAAATAGGCAGATACACTTTGTTCATTGAATACTCCAATATAATAACACTCGCGAATGTCTTCCGACTAACTTAATGCGATCATCAACCACAAAACACCACTTCGTATTAATTATTTAGATTATTCAATGAAGAAAGCAACTGTCCCGTTCCCGTCTCCCGCCAAAAAGCTCGTCTTCACTTCACTTTACTTTGTTAAATTTATGGCTGCATCGTTTAGAAACGATGATTCTGCCAACGTCAAGGTACCGAAGATAAAAACAGTAAAAAAAATATAAAAATAAATAAAAAAAATAGTGGGTACATTTAAATTATATTGATGTCTGTTCGGTGGGAAGTCCAATGATGTAGTCCAGAAGTTATTCCCTATACCTATTAGTTTGGAGCTTTTACTGGACTGTTTACGGACTCCGTGGTCCAGTCGTTAAGCGTTGGGCTCATGATCCGGAGGTCCCAGGTTCGAATCTGAATGAATTCAGATGTTATTGACATTCGTTCAAAGTTGGATCTCGCTTTGAGTTGTTTATAAATCTAGTTCTAAAAAGCGGTGAAGCGGTAGTACTTAGTTCGTCTTGCGATGGATGTACCTACCGCAATTAGGATTATAGTTCTGAGCTGTTGCAGTAAAAACTGTTAATTCTTACACGATGAAACAAAAAGCGTTTGTTTGTAAGGAATACATTTGTTTTACTCTGTATACCCTTCTAGATACAACGAAAGTTAGCAGCGATGCCTATTGCGAAATTTTTATTTAAATTCACTTTACGAGGATTGCGGTCATAAGAAGGTAGTGAGAGCAAAGTGAATCCGTGTGGCTTCTGAGGTCGGAGGTCGAACGGGTACTTAAGCAACGCCTACTGGTCTTATGTGACATCACTCTTGCTTGTAATAACTATCGGGGTGGACAGAGGCACAAGTAATTAAGTATTTTTTACTCGAAAACGACGAAGGACTGAAAAAAGCTCGGTGAAGTGTGGGTACATACTTTACCTGGATGCGATGGAGCGATGGATGTACCTCTGACTACCCCGATAGTTATTACAAGCATGAGTGATGTCACATAATACCAGTAGGCGTAGCTTAAGTACCCGTTTATATCGTGTATCGTGAGCTTATGTTACGGCGAAGAAAAAAGGAAGGTTATGTTTTTTACCACTATGTACTCGTATATGCAGAGAGGAGCTCGGTGGCGCAGCGGTAAACGCGCTCGGTCTGCGATTGTTGAAGTAAAGCAACTTTCGCAAAGGCCGGTCATAGGATGGGTGACCACAAAAAAAAAAGTTTTCATCTCGAGCTCCCCCGTGCTTCGGAAGGCACGTTAAGCCGTTGGTCCCGGCTGCATTAGCAGTCGTTAATAACCATCAATCCGCACTGGGCCCGCGTGATGGTTTAAGGCCCGATCTCCCTATCCATCCATAGGGAAGGCCCGTGCCCCAGCAGTGGGGACGTTAATGGGCTGGTGATGATGATGACTCGTATATGTGTTTATGTACGTCTCTTCTACCTAACTTATAAAACACTTACTTATCAGAATGTAACTAATGAGGTGTCACTAGAAGCGTCTTGATTGTCTACTGGTTATAGGCTATGTCACGTCACAATAAATTCTGCGTTTAAATGACGTCACATATCGTTTTGACGTTTCGTAAAAAGGTTGTCAAGAAGTATGTGGTCGAAAATAATATTGTTAATAGTCTCGTGTGTAATAACAAAGTTTTGACATAGAATCTTTAATCAGAAATCGGTCAAAGCAGGGTTAAAGGTGCCGGTGCGCTCATCTGCTGCGCTTGCGCCACTCGCGATTTATACGCGCGCTCATTATTGCCTGGTACTGCCGAGGAAAAAGATGGCCGACAAAAATATATAATTTTCAAATATTTTTAACAATAAATTTAACAATAATTAATAGGTACTAATTAATTATTATACTTACTAATTGCTAGTATTTGATTCGGAACTAGCTCTGCATGTTTTATTAACTTGTCAAGCATATCCGCCGATGTGTATGAAAATTGAATTTATTGTTTAATTTTTAGTTTTGTTTACTGTCATATTTGTTTTATTTTTTTTAAAATGTAACTTTTTTATGGTGTAAATAAACATTTGTTTATTAAGTAATATTATTAAAATATGTTTATTAAAATTAAATCAATTTAAAATTAAAATTTACAAAATAAATAGGTTCAATTTATTTTCAATTATTTTTTAAAATCGCTTTTAAATATATTCTTACTAAACTGAAGCACTTTTCTGCTCATCATCACTTGTCTTGTAAACAGCTTATGCAATTAGTACGACACTCGTCCTGCCTTTTATCTTGCCTGTTAATTATAATATCACACTGGGCCGACGATTTACATTAATTGCTCTTACTAGAGATAAAGCATTCTATACTACACCTTTATACCTATAATCTTCTGGCAAATGTCCGTGACTTCCTTCGATAATAAACTTCGAATATTATGCTAAGATTCTGTTCAAGTAATTACCAGTGTGAGTTGAACTCTGAAAGTTATAAGATCGTTTCAAGTGCAGGTTCTGAGTATAATAGTCATAGGAGGAAATGGTGTTATTGATATGTGTGTATAACAACATCAAAGTAAGAGTACACCAATTATTATACGAGAAATATGAGTATAAAAATGAATCAAAATAATTTATTTTATTGTTGTTTTTTTTTAAAAAAAAACAATAATATAGATTGTTTATTATCAATGAAATAGATTGTATATTATGTCATATTTATAAAGAATAATTCTACGTATAAAACGGTATCTCTCCACCCCGCACCAATTCGAATCGGGCGCCGACCTAAAATTACCTCACCCCCTCTGAGTCTTACTTTAGTCTTTAATGACCATAAGCTGCTAAACAGTAAGAGGGAGCACGCGGACTGTCTGTCTCGCTCACACTTACCAGTTTGGCGGTAAACGGTAAGAATTTTTCTATGAGTATTCGGGGAAATAAAAAAAAATCAAAAATTATTTATTTACCAAAACTCAATACAATCCTCGTGTTTGGGACAACTTTTAAGCAAATATTTGCTTGTGTTAGTAGCCCCGCTCTTCTATGTGATACATTGGTATTGGTCATAATAAAGTAAACATATCTAAAAGAAGTACAAAATAAATGAACAATAAAAAAAACAATAATAATAAATTAAAAAAGAGGAACATTAAAAACAAGTGGGCAAATGGAGATATCTCGTGTAATCTTGTATTTTTATTTTTTTTATACTGAAACATAGAATAAGGAATGATACTGCGTATAGAACACCACACACTGCGTGTAGAACTCTCCGCTCCCCACCAGCGGCCGACCTAGGTTTACCTCACCCCCTTCGGTCTCACTTTAGTCTTCAATCGTATGGGCCTCAGACGTCACACACACAGATGCGCGTGTACGATGACGTCAATGTGTAGTGTCTGTGTAAAACGAGGTTTTTTGTATGAAGGATACGGGACGTGGGTGAGAAATATGAACTTCATCTGGCTGATTAAGATTCACTATGCAAAACTAAACTAAAAATAGTAGACGAAGAGAAGTATAAAAATAGATCATAATATATTATAATAAAATAATAATTTGTTTATACTGTACCCTCTATATTCAAATAACCAAATTGGTTGTAAATTTGCAAATTAATAGTCTATCTAATATTATTTAAATGGTGCTATGATCATATATTTAAAATTTATCTCCACAACTCGATGGGCTTATAATTTCTGGGGTAGGACTTTAGTGTCGATAAGTAATATAATATCGGGTAATTAATTTTAATTTCAATGAATACCTACACAGAGTGGCTAGAAACGTTAAAGTCCAAAATAAAAAGTTAGATAGACAGCAACATCAAAATGAGCATTTAATGATCATTTACGATTTAGAAAATTCACAGTCTGATATAATAAATGTGAAAGTAAATGTGTCTGTTTGTATGTTTAACTTTTCACTCTTAAACCGCTGAACTGATTTAGATGAACTTTGATATGGAGATAGTTTGATACCCAGGAAAAATCATAGAATTTTTTTATTCCGGAAAGCACCCCTAGAGGGATGAATTTCTGGTTAAAGAGAATTTATTTCTTATTTTCCAACATATTACATGTCATTTACATAAGAAACAAAGTACTTACATTTGTATACATATAAGTTCACACTTCGCCTAATATACTTACACATATGCATTTCCTTCACGCACTTCCACATATACAGAATTTTACCTACCGAATCACGGATACTTTCGGACAATTGGGTTAAGCTTGTCAAGTTAAGCTTTTTCTAACCAAACTAGGGATCACAGTGCAATTTTTGCGATATTTCCCCATTGATTGGATTTGTGAAGTTATTTATTCAATGCAATTTGTTACAGGAGTTGTTTTCTCGACACAGTCAAAGAAAAAACAAACATACCTTATTAACATTCCTTAGCTAACATACTGCTTATGAGAAATGATTTTAACATTTTTTTCTGAACGACTTTGTAGTAGGTGATTTTCAATTTATAACCGTACCTTATCTTGTGTAAACTTAGTATAGTTACACTTAAAGATTTCCCCATTGAGATTCGAACCCGGGACCTCCGGATCGTCAGCCCAACGCGCTCTACCACTGGACCACAGAGGTCGTTGCAAATAGACCTCCCATTACTTTGACGTACACATATTAATGCAATCACCTACTCGTTTAGTCATTCACTTGGAATTCTGTCACGAAACTACTTAAACAATATCCAAAACACGCCCCACATTGTTTAAAACCAAAAAAAGTTACGTTAGGCGTAACGCGACACGTTTGCCGATGCCAAAATGGTTGCAAAACGCAAACTGACTGCGAATTGTAATCGGGGGTCGGGTGCATTCGCGTCATAGATCGCGAATTTAAACTGACACAATGCCATCTTTAAATCGACGATCGCGTGACGTGAATTTTAGTGCGCGGGCGCAGTCGTTAAACTCGGATTAGGCGACGGATCCAGTGGAATGTTTGTTTTATATATATAGATTGTAATAAACAGTATTTGGAGTAGGTATTAATTATTCAAAGATGACAAAGATGTTACTAATAGTTATGATACAGGTGTGTTTTGAAATGCTTGACTGAAATACTTCTTTTTGAATCAGACATGGTATTTTCAAAAGATATGAATAAACAAATATATGCACTTTAGAACATTTTACGTATCCGAAAACGCCTAAGCAGCTCCATTCCGTAACACAAATTTGCCAATAGTCAAATAAAACAAAACACTTAAAACAATAGTAAAACGAATTACATAAACTTGCCGAAATCCCAAGGCCGAGCGAAAACAAAACCGTACTTAAACGATCACCGAACCGGCACCGAACCTATGACCTATATCCACCGGAAATGACGACTTAACCGTGAACGACTTAGGAGGGGTTTTCACTATCAGATCTACTCGCTTCGCTGACAACCAGCAGCCCGTGTAAATACACCTTTACGTCTAACATAGTCTTGATAGTGAATCTGACTGCTTTGATTAATATAAAATTTATGCGATTCGTATCGTTAAGTAGTTACTTTATCTCGACATTCATTTTCGGAAAGAATAATTAGCATCCCAATTGGAATATAGCGTGAGCTTATAAATGTTATGTGATTAGAATCCGTTTAACATTCATTTTATGTTTCAATAACCACTAATTCCAAAACATTCCTTCGTAATTTCCAATATGGAAAGTGATAACTTAGCATCTAAGTCTTAAATTATTTACGTCATAGCAAAACCAATGTAATAACCAATTATTTTCCATTGTTTCCAGTCGTTCTTCGGGCGTTCGTACAACAATTTGAACTCTATCACCGAGTGCAAGAACAACGGAGAATGCGTCATCAACAAGAAGAACCGCACCGCCTGCAAAGCCTGTCGCCTGCGCAAGTGCCTCATGGTGGGCATGTCCAAGTCCGGCTCCAGGTACGGAAGACGCTCCAACTGGTTCAAGATCCACTGCCTGCTCCAGGAGCAACAGCAAGCGGCCCAATCACGGTCCCCCCCAAGATCGCACCCTCAATCACAACACCCCCTCGCTCCACCCTTTCCACCACACCTCTTCCCCGGATTGGCTAGACCACGAACGAAAGAAGAACTAGCACTATTAGGCCTGGACGAGTACAAACCATCTGGAAGCCCAGACTCGCACCGCAGTGGTTCGTCCCCGAAGTTAGACGAGAAGAGAATGCAGTCGCGGCCCCCAGACAGACCGCTAACACCACCAAGAGACACCTTCGTTCCGTTGCCATTAGCCAACATTTCCTTGCCTCATTTCCCCCATTCGCCGTTCTTACCGCCCCCACCATTCAGCCCGTTCGCTGCCAATCATCCCCTGTTGTTCCCTCCAGGCTTCCATCCAATCTACTCCAGACATCTCCTGGACCACGCAGCGTTGCGACAAGCAGCTGAGAACAACAATGACGTCAGAATCGACGACCATAATGCTGATTCGTCAAAACGATTCTTCCTCGATGAGATTTTAAAGCAACAGCGATCCTCGCAACCGACGCCGCAAGAGGACGTCATTTCTGAAGCGGAATTCGTTCCCACTCCACCAGCTGAGAGGAGAACTTCAGAATCTCCTTTGCAAGAGAACCCCATGGACTTATCAGTGAAGTCTGATGGTCGGTCGAGCTCAGCGCGGCGAAGATCCGACGACAGTGAAGTGATAGCCCCCGACAATGAGGACGGGGAGTCAGCCAGCAACCCAGGATCTGCCAGTGAAGAGGAGGACGTCTCGTACTCTCAAATCAAGAGGATCAAGCTCCATCCTCTCGACCTCACGACCAAAGTCTGACGTCACCTCAGACGTACCCTAGTGCCGTTTTTTAAAAAGAACGTTATTTTTGCAATCAGTGAATTTATTAAGGCCAGTAAATCGGATTGTGATCTTAAAATAAGTAGGACAATGGAACATTCCGGAATTGTTGTGTGAATTGTTATCGATTGAATTTAAAGAGTCTATCCAAATACGTATGCTTAAGTAGTGTTTAGATAATTAAAATGTTATTGGTAAACCCCGGTTGATGGTTGTACAAATTCTTTGTAAATAAATAAATTATTTCGTATACTAAGTTAGAGTAAATGTTAGTTAGTGGATTTTTGAAAGTGGAGACAACCGGGAGTTGCAGCGTTCCATTACGACAAATACCTAGATTTTTTTTGTATAATTTGATTATAATTTATTTCCATTTTAGTAGAATTTTGATTGACGTGTTGTTGTGTGTTAAATTCGGGTGCATACAAGCGTATTGCTTTGTTTTATATACTTTTAATAGTCTTCATAATATCTTTCTACTTAAGTTTATTGTTAACCGTCCTGTACCTTAGTCCAAACATTCCATTCTACGTACTTAAAGGAAGAATATACTCAAATACATACGGCATTCCTATGCATTTGCTCAAAGTGTTTATGTATTTTATGTATTATTTTCTTTACTCAATGTAGTGAAATTAGTCACAAATCTATATACTCAATGTTTAAATGAGATGAAGACAATAATGTAAATAATTAATGTATACTTAGCTAGTGAGACTCACGCGCTGTTTGGGTCAACAATTCAATATGGATGTAAAATGTATGATGTTTGACTGCGCAGGAGCCTCGCGAGCGAATCGTAGGTAGCGTGTTAAACAAAATAAATGTTTGTAAAGAATGCAATCTACGGAGACGTACAAAATAAAATATTCATGCACTCGAACTTTTTGTTATTATTTTACTATTTTATTACCTATATATATACACAAAAAACCCACGACTACGTCCCAATTGGGGCAAACAGAGATACATGCAACGCAAGATGAACTAAATTCCCAAACGTCAGCGAGCCTTCTGTTAGACAATGGTGATAATGATACTAATAGGTTGGTAGGACACCACACCTTTTTTTTTGTTTTTTGGTAACGAAGGGGAAATCCTCATGGATACCTCGCCACCCGGGGGAGCGACGAGATTATGTCGGACTCCTACCGACTAAAACCCCTCCGATGGCCCTCTGCTGTGCATGTCGGGGAGCTCCGGGATCTCTGTCGAACGCACCGGTACTCCCCTCGCACTTGCTTTCACTAAAGCGCGTCCCGGGGTAGATCCCCACCCCTACGCCATCCCAGTTTTACGGCAATGTGAGGCCATGTCACATTGCCGTCCCTCCCGGAGACCGTATGAGGAGCGGCTCGGGCCCCCGCCCTTATACCCACGGTCTCCAGTGTCCCGTTTCAGTCGCCTCTTACGACAGGCAGGGTGTACCGTAGCCCTATTCTTCGCCCGGAACTACAGGGCGGAAGACACCACACCTAACTTAACCTAACACTAGAGTTTATTATACCTACAAAATCGTCTGCAATTTTCCCCCTGACAAAATACATGTGGAACTGCTCACCACCATAAAGAGTTCTATCTCACTAAGACACCATGTTGCACCACTAGCAAGACATTAGTCGGAATTCAGCTGACGGTAGATACAAAAAAAAACTACTTAAGGTATATAGGGTGTTAGTGACATCGTAAAGACTACTTAGGGTCATTATTCAGACCATGATTCTGTGTTGATATCAAATGGAATTTTTCCTGTCAGAAAATTCACGAAAATTTTAGTGGTTTTTTTTAAATTATTTTCAGTTCCATACTTTTGCGACGTAAAATTCCACATGATATTAACTCAGAATAATGATCTGAATTACCCTTCAAAGTTTTCATTACGATGTCACTAAAACCCTGTAGATAATGTTGTCGGCCTACTTTATAACTATTAAACTACACAGTAGTTACATTTCGAGTTCTTTTTATTTCGAAAGTTTAGTTTGTATACTTAAAAAGATTTTATAATTTAAAAGTGTAGTATGTACTTAGTTTTGCAAGTCAGTGTATAATTCGCCACCAAAATGAAAGTAATGCCAAGAATATAATGAAATTAAATAAATTCGCATCAATTTAAATATTCAAGGAAGGAGCAGTCTGTTTATAAAAAGAGTATATTTAATGATAAATTGGTAATAAAACATCAAAACGGTGGAGATACGCAGTTAGTTGTCAAAATAAAAGGAAACGGTAAGATTTATCATCGCGAGTAACTTAGGTGGCCTCTGAACAATATTTGCATCATAATGTACGTGTATACAATATACTGAAGTACATTTGTACTTGATTTTTGTTTTATAGCACTTACCCAAAAAAAAAAAACAAAAAAAAAGTGTGTAGGGAAACTCACAAAGATAACATAAACAGCCTATATACGTCCCACTGCTGGGCACAGACCTCCCCTCAATCAACCGGAGAGGGAATGGAGCATACTCCACCACGCTGCTCCAATGCGGGTTGGTGGAGATGTTTTTACGGGTAATAGCTGGGACCAACAGCTTAACGTGCCCTCCGAAGCACGGAATCATCTTACTTTTCGGACAAGAAAATTTAAAAATTTTCGCTTTGTATATGTGGTGGATATTCTCATAGAATAACGACTAAGTACCGACGATCTGGTGAAAGTCGCGGTAAGCCGCTGTATGAGGGCAGCGCAGGGCCGATCGTCATGGAGATCCTTGGGGATGTCACTTAGAAATAAATTTTAAGAAATTAGCATTTTAACTTTGGCATCACAATATATCTTTGAAAACGTAATATATGTAAAAAAACATATAGGATTATTTGCAAAAAATAGCGATCGGCACATTGTTAATACCCGGAATAAAAATAAACTTGCTTTACAAGTCAGTCGATTACATAAGAAGAGACATCTTTTAAGGGGCAATGTATACGTTTTTACAATAAGATTCCCATTGACATTCAGAATTTGCCTTTCAACTGTTTTAAGACTGTAGTTAAACAAAAACTTTACAAAAAAGGTTATTACAAAGTTAGTGATTATTTAAAAGATATGAAAACTGATATTAGGCAGCTAAATTACTCAATTGTATACCAATATTTTATGTTAATTTTTATTTTATTTTTTAAAGAACGTCTAGGGCCCTGTGCCGAGGTTTTTCTTGCAGCTTCTTTTCCCCGGCTATACAGGTTGTGAGAAGCTGCAGTAGTTTTAGGCGGATGAGACGTTCGTTATGTAAAATTGACGATTCAAAGTGTAACTATGTTACCTATTGAATAAAGATATTTTTGAATTTGAAGCCTATGCCCAGCAGTGGGCATCGTACGGCTGATAATGAAGAACCACTAAGTACATAAATGAATTTAATAGATAAATTCTTACGAATATTATGAACTATTTCGGTAACAGATAAATGAAAAGAACTATGGAAATTCGTACAGTAGTTGCGGATTTTTTTTTAATTTATTTATTTAATGCAGCTTTTCGGTGGCGCAGCGGTAAACGCGCTCGGTCTGCGATTGTTGAAGTTAAGCAACTTTCGCAAAGGTCGGTCATAGGATGGGTGACCACAAAAAAAAAGTTTTCATCTCGAGCTTCTCCGTGCTTCGAAAGGCACGTAAAGCCGTTGGTCCCGGCTGCATTAGCAGTCGTTAATAACCACCAATCCGCAGTGGGCCCGCGTGGTGGTTTAAGGCCCGATCTCCCTATCCATCCATAGGGAAGGCCCGTGCCCCGGCAGTGGGGACGTTAATGGGCTGGTGATGTGAATGCAGCTTTGAGAATACAGATTTGACGCATAACATTACTGATCCAGGACTGGTTTGTCTCGATTTTAGGCATTTGTCACCCGAAAGTTTTTTTTATCAGAAAGGCGCTTACTTACATGGTTTTCCGTATAACGCCAGGCGCGCACTCCGAGGTTTTCGCCGCGCGGCAAAAAAGAGCAGCGGCATAATGTCGCACTGTAATACTGCGCCGCTGCGGTGGCTCTGCCGTCAAGTGCGCGCAATACAATTTAAAACTGGTACAGTATTACAGTGCGACATTATGCCGCTGCTTTTTTCTGCCGCGCGGCGAAAAACTCGTAGTGCGCGCCTGGCCTAAGTCAACCATATATGTGTATGTAACGAAAGGCATTTTAACTGAACACTGATATCTCAAGGAGTCTCATCAGTTACAAAAGACCCTGAGTTCGAGTCATAATAGAGCATTTATAAAGTCCATATTTCTGAATAGGTTAGTTTTAATTATTATCCGGAGGCCAAAAGTAATTGTATTTCAATCTAGGTACATCTCGAAGAACACAAACATAAAGTTACGCTAATGATTCTTGCTGTGATGATACACGCCCGACAACTCAATAGGGTGGGTAGAACCACTTAGTAGTCAGAAAACAACTTGCAGTTACTATTTACACGAAGTCTTTATTTATTAATTGAAATCAGGCTACATGACTTGTACAATATATACATTAACCATATTAACGACCTCCGTGGTCCAGTGGTTGAGCGTTGAGCTCACGATTCAGAGGTCCTGGGTCGTATTCCCGGTGGGACATATCACAAAAAATACTTTGTGTACCCTAGTTTGGTTAGGACATTACACGCTGATCACCTGATTGTCCGAAAGTAAGATGATCCGTGCTTCGGAAGGCACGTTAAGCCGTTTGTCCCGGTTACTATTTACTAATGTAAAGTAGTCGTTACATGAGCCATGTCAGGGGCCTTTGGCGGCTCAATAGTAACCCTGACACCATGGTTGATGAGGTTGGTACTCCACTTCACAACCCATCCGATAGAAGAAGACCATATTTACATAAAATATTTATTTATTTATTAATTTATTTATTTTTAGGGAAATTTACAGCAAAATAACACACAATTTACACAACTCTAAGAAGCTACATATTAAAAAACGTAAACCGTTTGTCAACGGGACAAGTCCGATAACAGCAGCATTAATAAATAAATAGGAAAGATATACTACGTATATAACATTATTAATAACACATGTTCTTGTATATGGAATAACGATACGGGAGGAATTCAATTCCGTGTCAAAATTTTGGCGCTCCATTGCCCTCGATACTTGCACTCGCTCTAAAGTTCGCGCGTTAATTGGACGCAACAAGGCGTCCCTAGTATCTCAACTCGCGCGCAATACGCGCGAATCAAGCGCGAGTCGAGAGTCGAGCGTAGTGCACGCGATTTACGCGCGTATTTTGAATTCGCGCGATGCTTGTGGACGCGATGTATTGCTGTCTAGTATCTCACTAACGCGCGAATCGTTTCGCGGCGAATTCGCCCTTTGTGGACAAGCTCTAAACGATATAGACAAGAGTCCGTTGTTGACAGTTTGTCGGCCAACGTTCGCAGACAAGTTGCTTTTAAAACATCGCACAGCTGATCACGCCGATGTCCCGACCAAGCACAACTTATACAAATCTTCATACAAAAAACATACCTAAACACAGTGAACGGCACGACAGTACAAACTAAACCGTTGGATGATACAAGTACACGTACAATTCGATGTTAGAGGTAAAAACACAAGGCCACGAAACCAGCGGATCACGAGTGTAGGAGCGGCGAGCCGACCTGTGACCTATTGTAAAAATTATTGCCACGCCAGCACCGCAACACGTATTTGACATAATACAATATTCGTGCTCGCATCGCGGTCGAAACGATGTTATGGTGCAAGACACAAGCGGAAGCGAGTTTATAAATAACTGAAATTGCCTACATACATCCAACTACTAGGCACAATAAGTGACAATCTTTATCGACCGGATAGAATATCAACTAAACTAACAATATATACATTAATATGTAATCTATTGTAAAAGTTATTGTCACGTCAGCATCGCAACAGCTATTTTATATATTATATAATACAATATACTAGTCGAGAGGTGGTCATGGTGTAAGGAGTAAGTGCAGGCGAGTGGATTTTCATCTTATAATTTTAACTTGGAGAAAGATCTATCACCTTGTAATAAGCTCTCAATGCTAAGGCACCCCGGGCACTTACCAAAGACCTATACGTTAATATCCTCCCAATAATTCCCAATAAAATCCAGAGCGTATGTAGACTGTTTGTGTTTATTTTACCCAATAATCTTGCTGTACCATGGGTCATTGAGTTCTAAAAGTTAAATTGATGGTCTAAAGTTTATGTTTTTTTGTTCTACTCCATAATCGTCATATCCTTAGCACGAGGCGCCACAACATAATCAAAACACAATTTACTCTTCTATTTACTACCATAGACACACCAAAAACAAAAAGTTACCTACCTCCATACTTGCGTCAGATAGAATACTGCGGGGCGGAAGGCAAGAGGGAAACCACTGCCCTATTTTTCCCTAAAAAAGTAGCATGGAAAATGCTGCACCGACAAGAGCGTGACTCTTAAATTAATGATGATGACCTCCATACAAACATTACACCGCTCCCCGCTACGCTCTTGAATCGCTACAAACTCTTATCTTACACCACCCCATCCTCGGCACGGGGCACCAACGGAGCAATCAAAACACGATTTACGATTAAACTAATGGCTT
This sequence comes from Pectinophora gossypiella, assembly GCF_024362695.1. Lineage (NCBI taxonomy): Eukaryota > Metazoa > Arthropoda > Insecta > Lepidoptera > Gelechiidae > Pectinophora > Pectinophora gossypiella. The sequence continues at coordinate 15,331,364 of NC_065417.1, forward strand.
CAGTCATTAATTGCCGTATTTTACATAGTTTACGAGGGAATTGAGCCGTTCCACGGCTTATGGTCCGACAGGACTAATTAGAACGCAAGGGTTTTGTTCAACAAGTATTTGACGGAATAAGTTATCGCCCAGGGTTCCGTTATCAGGGGCCTTAAGCCACAAACGATTATGACCATCGACGTAAAGATATAAGGTGACATGTCGATATTTTATCGCACTGAACAAAGACATATGTCTATAAGTATATATTTTTTTACAATACAATACAAAACTCTTTATTTCACTTAAAACAAACATTAAAATAAACAATTATGAATATTATTTTGTGAAAAGGCATTTGCTAGGTAACGGGTTCCACCTAGAGGTCACACGCGAGCTTATATTATAAAAAAATATATCAGTTAGGTAATACAACAGGCGCCTTATTGCTAGCAATCTCTTCCAGGCAACCTTATACTTTTTTACATTCTTTTTTTACATTCTTATAGAGACTTTTTTTTATACACATACATAAATTCACGCCCGGATTAATGGAATTAGCAGAGCCACAACAAGTTGCAGCCACTTTCGATAAAATTATTGTTAATCAATCAGGGGGGTTAAAAAGTCTACATCAATGTAATTATATAAGAAAGCAATATATAGAGAAAGGTCCATACATACAAACATAAGCTCACGCCTATTTCCCGTTGGGGTAAGCAGAAACCACGGCATTCCATTAAGCTAAGCTAGAGAAGAAAAACGCTAAGAAGCTTATGTACTTCCTGATACTTAAAAAGAATTATAAGTCAGGACGGAACTGCAGACATACACATAACCCTCCTTTTATTCGCAATGGTCGGGTAACAAGTCGAACCACGCAAAAACGCGAATTAAATACAGCGTTCGGATTTATGCGAAGCAATAAATATTGCCACATCTTTTATTGAATAAATATTAAAGATATATTAGAGACGATAATTATAGTGACTAAGACTGAGAAGGGAATGTTATGTTGGTTTGGACACGTAGAGCGAATGAAGGATAATATGATTCCGAAAGCAGTACCATATAAAGCGAAGGTTGGTAACAGGGTGGCTGAGGAAGACCTAGAAGAACGTACATTGATCAAATTGGAGATTTAAAGGTTTAGTATTTTGAACCGGCGTACGTGTATGAAACAATCGATGAATATGGAGGAAGCAAGAGAAGTGTCTCAGGATCGAAGCAAATGGAATTTCATTCACACACATTCTTACATATATTCACACATATAGATAGCTAGTGGAAGCAATTTTAGGAAGTATGAGTAAATTAATGAATAACCCGGGCGAATCAAAGGGTATCTCGCTGATATGGAAACCGTTTGACGTGTGCTGTCAACTTAATTCTCTCGGATTATTAGCTAATGCAATTTTTATAGGGTTGTTTAAGATTTGTACTTAAAATTGACGTGTGTTCCATAAATTTTATGCTTGTCGATTACCCCTTTCCTTTTTGGTGAATAATAAAATAACAGGTATAACTTAAAGTAAAATTATGAGGTGTTTGCAGGATCACGAAATCACGAAAATGTAAAAATTGTGTGGTAAATAAATACATAAACATTTATTATTTATCATTATTATTATTATTCATAGTCTCTGCTTACCCCGATGGAAAATAGTCGTGAGTTTATGTATGAATGTATTAAAGATATTAACATTAATTATACAGTTATGTATATCAGACAATGTGCCTTTCAATGTTTTTGCTGCGGCGGGTCACAGGTTCACATAAGCAAGGTTAAGATACATTTTGTTTTAAAATGTAATACTTTAACATTGTAGTATTAACTATTATACTCATTTGTAATATTTTCGACCTTCAAACTCATCCGAATGTAGTTTCAAAATGTACTTGAAAATGTCAGTTACCAATCATTATTGTTTTGTTAAGTCTGATTTTTAAATAATAATCATTAATACTGTTAGAAAAGAATCGATCGACCTAATATCAACTGAGACATCACTATGCTCGTAAACGTCACAACACTAGCTTACGTACTTTGACAGACCTAATTCTTACCGCGCATTGTGACGATTGTAAATTGTTATCTTATTAAAGTATTCGCTCGGTCTGCGATTGTTGGAGTTAAGCAACTTTCACAAAGGCCGATCATAGGATGGGTGACCACAAAAAAAAAACAGTTTTCATCTCGAACTCCTCCGTGCTTCGGACGGCACGTTAAGCCGTTGGTTCCGGCTACATTAGCAGTTGTTAATAGCCATCAATCCGCACTGGGCCCGCGTGATGGTTTAAGGCTCGATCTCCCTATCCATCCATAGGAAAGGCCCGTGCCCCAGCAGTGGGGACGTTAATGGGCTGATGATGATGATGATGTAAATTATGTTACAACAGGTGAGTGAATTGCAGTATAACAATGAAGTAAGTGGTGCAGATGCCCAGCATGGAGACTATGAGCTGCATGTCCACGGGAATGACACGGCACACGGTGTAGTGGAAATGATGGGACTCCATGTACTCCAGCATGTGGGATACTTCTAGCTTCTTGTCTTCATCTGCAATTAAATGGGAGGTAAGTTTAAAATGAGTTGTTTTTATTTACATTAAAACCTTATTACAACCGTAGCACATGATTTGAATGATACCGTTTAACCAAAGAGGTTCGTCTGAAAAGTCACTTACGTGACATAATATATAAAAGAGATTAGATTAGGTAGCTTGTAGCAATACTACACTATAGGGTACACTTAAAACGCAATATCGCATCGAGTAGGCATAAATGTTTTCTTCCTTAAAATATAACTTATTTTATTTTATAATTACGTTCGTAATACTACCACGGGAGTGTCTATTTCAAGCACCCTACATACTTACGCTCTGTACTCTTTAGGCAAAAGTTCGCCGCTAAGGACAGATCCTTCCGCCTTCTGTACGAAACTGACTTAAAAATAACTATGTGTTTAAATAACTAATTTAATAGAAAGTATTACTTAAATACCTTTTTCTTCAATTATCCGATTACGAAGCGCAATCCTCAGGTCTCGCACTTTGGTATCAGTCATCTCCGCAATGACTGCCGGAACACAGAAGTTGATCACACTATGCATTATGAAGAGAAATTCCACGAAAATACCCGTACCATGCTGCAAAAATTAAAAACATAGCATCACCCTGATTGCACTAAGGCTCTTGACATAGAGCGGGCGTAACAGGGCGTCGTCATGTAGGAGTCGTCACACTGCGGGCGCTTGTCACCCTTGAAGTTGTCAAGCCCAACTTATGCCAAAGATAATATAACGCACATATTCATAATATATATTTTTGTAATAAAAATAATACTTACAGCCTTCTTCAGAGAACTAATTAAATGCAACAACATATACATCATTCTTGGCATGGTAACAATTAACTCAACGATAATCTGAAAATTAACCAAGATGAAGAAATTCATGCATAAATAAAATGTATTTATTTTTAATAAAATCAAGTAAAACAACTCAAGACAATTGTCGTGTCGACGTCACATTGGACCTTCTTACTGTGTCACACTTTAATTATGTTTGTGACATGCAATACATGAATATGAATATAAAAATTTGATCCTTTTGTAAGCTGTCAGTAATATAGAATATAACTGGTTAAGATAACAAAAGGGAATTAACTGCCTTATATTCTGATTGTTTGATAAGGACTTTTAGGTTTATAGAATCTTTATTTCTTATAAAAGACTTACAGTCACTTACATAAGAAATACTTACTTAATAATAATCATGCTCTTGATGCTATACAGAAACAATGTTATAGAATGCTCTAAATAGAAATATTTTGTATTATATAATGGGAAAGTTTGGCCTTAAATGATCGATCTGAGTATTGACTCAGATCCAAAAAGCCTAAAATAGTGGAAAGTCTAAAAAGCCTAAAACGTATTGACGTTTTAGGCTTTTTAGACTTTCCAGGCTTGAATCACCTGATTGTCCGAAAAGTAAGATGATTCCGTGCTTCGGAGGGCACGTTAAGGCGTTGGTCCCGGCTATTAGCCGTAAAATCACCTCCACCAACCCGCATTGGAGCAGCGTGGGACGTATATAGGCCGTGTATATTCTGAAGCTTACTGGTTCTTTTTAGTAGAAAATATATTATAACTAAAAGGAACCCGGTGGGGCGCAGCGGTAAACGCGCTCGGTCTGCGATTGTTGAAGTTAAGCAACTTTCGCAAAGGCCGGTCATAGGATGGGTGACGACAAAAAAAATGTTTTCATCTCGAGCTCCTCCGTGCTTCGGAAGACACGTTAAGCCGTTGGTCCCGGCTGCATTAGCAGTCGTTAATAACCACCAATCCGCACTGGGCCCGCGTGATGGTTTAAGGCCTGATCTCCCTATCCATCCATAGGGAAGGCCCGTGCCCTAGCAGTGGGGACGTTAATGGGCTGATGATGATGATGATGATATTATAACTAATATGGTACTTACAAGCTTACCATAAACCGGCATGATTCTATCGTAGCAGTCAGCCACTGCAATGTACTGTTTTATAATCATTTGCATGTCTGAAGACTCTGCTGCGGATTGCTTTAGATACTTCACACTTCGAAATATGTAGTAATGTATTAAAACTTGCACAATTGGTATGCCATCAGGCGTAAGGGCTAATATGCACGAAGCTACTCCGGGTATAACGGTATACTGACAAGAACTGAACGATATAGTACATATATGAACACATAAAAACGTATTAAATGAAAACAATCCCACAAATATCAAAGATATTATTACACCAAACGTTTTCTCGACCGGTCGCATAATCTCCTTCTCAATTCCATTTATATCGATAATCAAATCGTATATATTATATTTCGTGTAATGAAATAGGAATACTGAAAAGAGATGTTGTAAACCAACAACTACGTATAGATATGCAGCTATGTTGTTGCTAGGTATAGTTAAAGATATACCTATTAAAAGACCTATGCTAAATTGTAACACATGGATGAAAGGTCTTATTCCCTTCCTTAGGCATTTTGTATAGCCGAGATTTATGCCCGTAAATAGATTCAAAATGAAATATATTATAAGAGACAGCGGCACTTTAGATTTTTGCTTTTGTCTTTTATTATAGTTTTTTATTGTTGACTCTTGATATGTAAACATGGTGATGATAAAAAACTTACAGTTCGACAATTAATGGTTGCACCTAGCTTTTTATAGGAATTTCATTCACTCTAAAAAATTACTTTATCATTAATTCTAATTCCAATTATGTTATTAATTGTGTACAAATGGATGTATTGTGTTCCCATTTCATTGATTACTAGCACCACCTATCACTCATTTTATTATGGATGACGAATATATTTATAATACAAATGATTTATTTATTTATTTATTTATTTATTTATTTATTATGGACAACTTACAAGCTACACTCTGCACATGCAAAGTTACAGACATATTACTCCAATGCGGGTAAAAAGGCTCTTATAAGTACAATAATATCTGGGGGGGAGGTGTTACTAGAAGCAATTCATCTAGAAAAAGCAAAATTGCAATTTGACATTTGCGTGTATAACCCTTCCCCCCGTACGGTCACGAGCATTAATATGTATACACTTTGGTACCATGTCACATTAACTTTTTTGACAAATTGAACAGTAAGTCTCACTAAATGTCAAATATGTTAGTGCGACAGAGTCCTAAAATATAATGTACTTACCCATTATATTGCTCATGACTGTACGTACGTAGACCCTGCCGGCCGGAAAAATGGGGAGCGCTGAGGACTCTACGATAAATAACATAAAAAATCTTGCACGTAGCTGAACACTCCTTTAATACGTATGAGCGGGAAGTACATAAGTAACTTATATCAAATGAGTAAACTGCGCAATGACAATGAAGTAAGTAGTGCAGCAGCCGATCATGGACACTATCAGCCGTAAGTCCAGAGGGACCACGCGGCACACAGAGTAGCGGAAACAGCAGGACTCCATGTAGCACAGCAAGTGACTTGCTTCTCGTTTCTTCTTTTTATCTGAAAGTTATACATAACATAATCGCACTCCTATCGCAAGATGAACTAAGTACACAGTCACATACAATTTTTTTACATTTGAATCTACACTTAAACTGAATTTAATTTAAACTTAATTTTTTACAATAATGTAGAAAAAAAAATAAAAAAATAATGAGAATAATGTAGAAAATGTATGTATAAACATTCATTTTTTTAGTATTTTACTTTAGTAGGAAATAATAACAGGCAAATACACTTTTTATATTTTATACACATACATCCATTATACCACCGGGATAGACAGAGACAGCGGAATTCTATCAGCTTCGATCCTGACTACATTCATCAATCGTTTAAAAATAATAATAATAAAGTTTATTTAGGTAAAACCTACGACACATATATACATTTACAACATTAAAATATACACACATACACGCGCGCCAGTTTTTTTAACGTAACTTTTTGTAGGTTTGCCTCAGATGACAATAACTACTTGGCCGAACAAATGGAGAGCGCTGAGGGCTCTCACCCGGTACAAAAATTAAGAAAGGGGTCCTAGGGGTGCCCATTACACTCACCCTCTTGTATTACCACACGATTTTGAAGTAGCGTCTTGATGCCTTTCACTTGTGCATTCGTCATCTCCGCAATGACGGCGGGCGTGAAGAACTTAAGTACGATGTGAAAAATGAATACACTTTGACTCAAATATTCTTTTAGTCCGTGCTGGAAAAGGATTGGTTTGTTTTAATAAAAAAAATAGATAAAAAAAAGCAATAAAATCTTAGGACACTAACATTGTGATACAATGCAAGTGTCTTTTAAGGAAGCTGGTGATTGTTCAAGAATTTCCCTTGTAGGGTTTTCCCCTACAAGTCACCAGACCCCAACCCTTGGAAAACATTTTAATCTATTCTAATGCGTTACTTTTTTTTATTTAAGATATTTATAATACAGGGTGCTAGTAACATCGTAACGAATACTCAGGGGGATGATTCAGACCATGATTCTGAGTTATGTCAAGTGGAATTTTCAGTCTGAATATTCCTGAATTTTTTTGTGTTTTTTTTTAATTATTTTCAATTCCATACTTTTGCGACGGAAAATTCTACTTGATATTAACTCAGAATAATCAGCTGAATCATCCCCCTCAGTATTCGTTACGATGTCACTTACACCCCACACAAGTACATACGGTAGCCAAACAAGTAGGTATGGGTGTTAGTGACATCGTAACGAATACTGAGGGGGATGGTTCAGACCATGATTCTGAGTTGATATCAAGTGGAATTTTCAGTCTGAATATTCCTGAATTTTTTTGTGTTTTTTTTTTTAATTATTTTCAATTCCATACTTTTGCGACGGAAAATTCCACTTGATATCATCTCAGATTCATGGCCTCAATCACCCCTCAAAGTTTTTGTTACGATGTCACTAACACCCTGTATATTAACCAAAATATAATATTTTTTATAAACAATAACATACATACAATTAATATTTGACTATTACATACTTGTAATACTAAAAAAAAAGTTAAAAAAACTAAAACAAAAATACGAAAAAATCGCGCTCTAAAAAGTATGAAACAAGAAAATACACTGGTAAACTAAGTATCACACTTTTAAAATTGTAATAACTTTTTCAGTACACAAGACAAACTTTCAAATTAAAAAGGACCCTAAAAAGTTGAAATTGATTCTATAATTTTTTTTTAGTTTAAATGTCTAAATTCTAAATTAAAAAATAAAATAAAATTCTGCTGTTGATCTCTAACTTACGTTTTCCTTCTTCCCAGTGTATATTATGTGCCACATCGTCATCATTAGTTTAGGCATGTTCACTACTAATTCAACTATAAGCTAAAACAAACCGTACGAATATAAACGTAATAAATTAATTACCATAAGGTATATAAATAGTAAATATAATATATGTAAATATTTTATGAAAATATTTTTTACTTTTATTTTATTTGTAAATATTTTTTACTATTTATATAGTAAAAAACCTTTGTTATATTTCATTACAAAAAGGAAATTATTGTATACATAAGTAATAGCTGAAATTGTGCCACCGCAAAGCAAAGGCACCGAAATTAAAGATTTTAAAGATATAATTCTGTACCACGGAAGATACGTTTAGCTATTGTTGTAAGCCCTGGCAGAAGCCTCTGAATCAATAACAATTAAAGTGAACTGATTAAAGAAGAAATTTTAAAAAATGCAACTTAAAATTACTCAATTACTTTCCAATTATTTTATTGCTACCTAAATATTAATATTACATATTTAATATTGGATGTGGAATATTAATGATTAAGTATTGAAACCTAATGTTAAATGACTTAATTTATTTATTTGAATTTGTTATTCTTTTTAATTTCTTCTTCGATCTGGTGTCAAGGTTATTATTATATAACTTACCAATACGCCATAAAGTGGCATAATTCTCTCATAATAGTCTACAACCGTGACATATTTTTTCACAATAACTTCAATGTCTATTCCTGGCTCTTGTACCATTTGCTTGACATATTTAACGGATCTGTATATATAGTAGTATATCAAAACTTGTATGAGTGGTATACAGTCGACAATAAGGCCTAATATGCACATTATATACCCGGGAAATCCACTATATTTGCAAGAATCTTCCGCTCTATATGTACAGTACCAAAAGCAAATTGATGCTTTAATTGTGAAAGTGCCAGTGAGAATAGCAGACAGAATCACCCCTAGTTGTCTCTCCACTGGTCGCATTATCTCTTTATCCAAAGCGTTAATGTGACATACAAGATCGTACACACTGTATTTCATAAATTGAAACAATAGTACACAGATAACATGTTCCACGCCCATCGATACGAATACAAATCCTCTGAAGTCGCTATTAGACATCATTAAAGGTACTGCAATTAAAACCGTCATTATAAATTGAAACAGGTACACTACAGGCCTTATGCTCTTCTTCAGGCATTTTGTGAAGCCGAGATTCAAACCTGTACACAAATTTAAAATGAAAAATACAAGTATGGAGGGTGCTAAAGCAGTACGCGGCTTCATCGTATCAGTTTTAAGTCTGATGTTTTTGTATTATTATTGTGTGTCGCATCATTGTAATTAATTTCTTTAACTGTTATTTTTGATCAATTTTCAACATATTTCTGAACCATTTTCTATATATTGTATTCTGACACTTGTATATTGACACTTATTTTTGCTTCAACACTTGGCCAGAATGTAGCAATTGCATATTAACTTTTTAACACGATAACATTCACTACTTTATTTCATATCGCTTTTACAAAATTACTCGCAATATTTTAATGAAAAGCTATTCTACTTTCTATAATGAAACAACAACCATTATAATTCTATTACAACAGAACATTAATATAATTAAATTGACAATGTAAATGTCCGTTGACACTCACTGACTCGTATTTTGGTTAATCATAATGGATTAATGAATCTATTAAACAAAAAACGACCCTGATCCTGATCCTGATGATACATACAAAAACAATACGACACAATTTTTTTGAACTTTTTCGTGAGGATCAAAATGGCTGCCGATGTCTCTTGCTGGTTTCAAAATACATTGAAAATGAAAATCCGTTAAATGGGAGGAACCATAAAATCAGTAATCCTTCTGTTCTCTTCAATAGATAACCTGTAGAGACGAATAAAAACAACAATTATTTTTTTTTTATTTCAAGAAAAGCTTACTTTAATTTATGGAAAATTCTTATATCAATCAATAAAGCACTTAGTATTATACAAATCAATTAGTTAATTAATTAGGTAGAAGTAGAAACATGAGTAGAGTACAGTCATGAACAATATCATGTACCCACTTAAGAACCATGGCGCACTATCATATTTGACATTTAATGAGACTTGCGGTTCTATTTGTCAACAAAGTTAATGTGACATGGTTTCAAAGTGTATACATATTAGTACTCGTGACCGTACGTGTGGAAACAGAATTTTTTTTTTATATTACTTATTTCGTTTTGAGTAAATTGTCCTCTAGCTTATTAATTATATTCTGTGAAATGTTTGCTTCACTCTATTTTACTTAGATCACAAATACATTACAATAGATGAGTAAATTGTACGATGACTATAAAATAAGTTGTACATATACTGAACATGGTGATGACTAAACGGATGTCCAGAGGAATGACGCGACATATCAGGTGCCGGAACGGACGCACTTCCACGTACTCCAGCAGACGAGACATTTGCAACTTCTTTTCTTTATCTGAAAAAAATTATACACATACATAGGCCCCGATTCCTGCAGACACCTAATTTTATTTTAAGTTATACCTGTCGTTTTCTAATCCACCGAAAAGGAAAGGGACGGATAATTGACAGCCCTTAATTTTAGGAAGAATGAGTAAATGAATGGATAACCTGGGCGAATCAAAAAGGTATCTCACTGGTATGCAAACGTTTGATGTATGCTGTCAACATAATTCTGTCGGGTTATTGGCCAGTGTAAAATTTATAGACGGCTGTTTTAGATTTGTGCTTAAAATTGACGTGTGTTCCATAAATTTTATGCTTGTCGATTACCCGTCTCTTTCCTTTTCGGCGGATAAGAAAATGACACATATAACTTAAAATAAAATTAGATGGTGTTTACAGGAATTAGCACCATAAACTCATCATTATTAGCCACTCCTTAAATAAGTAATTAAGTGTTTATTATTATATCATCCCAAGATAATCCTTTTCCGTTTCCTATCCGATTGGCTAAATAACTTTGATGATTGGCTAAATGCGAAGGCGAAGCCATTCAAGAAAAAAAACTCACGAACGCACAGCCACAAGTAAGGGAAAGTCCATTAATCACGTGAGCTTTTCAGGGATCACCTGGTTAGGGGTTAAGAAGTTGCTAAAACCCTCACGTGATTTATGGACGCCTCCTAAACATAAAAACAACATGCAACAGTTTAAAACATAGTTCGCGCCACGAAAGATGTCCCGCGGCCGTGGCGCTAGTGTCGCTAATTCTACATAGAATTATTATGACTTGTCAATTAGTTCCATTAAAAGGACACATGCTCTGTTCGTTCGCTTTTCACTGATTCTCTTTGACTGAAAATACTCGAATCTCTAGCTCTAAACCTCTGATTTCCACTTTAAGATTTTGAATTTATGTTTGCATCGTAGACAATTGATATCACGTGATTAAAGGCAATAGGTTAGCTGGCGAGGAGTGGGTGTCACAGTCTACTATTCAAATCAAATCAAATATACTTTATTGCACACAACATACAAAACAAATTAACACAGATGATGATAGATACAGTACAATCTGGCGGCCTTATTGCTGAGCAGCAATTTCTTCCAGGCAACCAGTTTATGCCAGCTATTATGTTGTCTTTCACAAAAAAGAAAGGATAACATACCCTTCTCCATCACCAGTCGATTGTTGAGTATAAGCTTGAGTCGCTCCACGCTGGCATTGGTCATCTCTGCCACGACGACAGGGAGGCACACTTTAAGGATGACGTGGAACACGAAGATGAATTCCATAAGGCACTGAGCTAACCCGGCCTAAACAATATTGAAATTAATATTCACGCTGTATACAGTGTGTTGATGGTGTCAAATGAAAAAGTGCTGGAAAGAGTTGAAGAAAAGAGAACCATATTGAAGACTATAGAGAACCGGAGAAGAAATATGATTGGCCACCTGATACGACACGATTCATTTATAACAAACATTATAGAAGGAAAAATTGAAGGGAAGAGACGAAGGGATAGGTCAAGATAACATTTATGAAACAAATAAAAGAGAAGGTGAAGGTCGTGTCGTATCGGGAGGTGAAGGTTTTGGCGGGAAGAAGAGAGGAATGGCGGTTACTCCACCGACAAGAGCGCAGCTCTTAAATAGAGAGAGAGAGATACAGTGTGTTAGTGACATCGTAACGAATACTGAGGGGGATGATTCAGACCATGATTCTGAGTTAATATCAAGTGGAATTTTCCGTCACAAAATTCATGTTTTTTTTAGTTTTTTTTTTTTTATATTTTCAATTCTATACTTTTGCGATGGAAAATTCCTTACCGGGTACGCTCAGCGCTTCCCATTTGTCCGGCCAAGTAGCGAATGTCATCTGCGGCAAATCTACAATATCTAGAACATCTTTGCATTTATAACAATAGTTTTTGAATACTCACGCTTCGCTTTATAGATGTTATGAGCTTCACGAGCATAACCATCGTCTTGGGCATATTTACAAGGAGTTCCACGGTCAGCTGAAAATTAATCATACTTTGTAATCTGAAAATAAGTCATATTTATTTCTATCTAAACTTCTTCTATCGTAAGGTTGGTTGTAAGGTGAAATACCAACCTCATCAGCCCTGGTGTCAGGGTTATTATTGAGCCGCCAAAGGCCCCTGACATGGCTCACGTAACGACTACTTACTTACACAGTAAGTAGTAACCGGGACCAACGGCTTAACGTGCCTTTCGAAGCACGGATCATCTTACTTTTTGGGCAATCAGGTGATCAGCCTGTAATGTCATAACCAAACTAGGTATCACAGAGTGATTTTTGTGATATGTCCCTAACGGGATTCGAACCCGGGACCTTCGGATAGTGAGCCCAACGCTCAACCACTGGACCACAGAGGCCGTTAAGCCAGTCGAACAGGCGTAATTTTTTAGAGTCAGATAAAAGCATACATACATAATAAACATCTTAAAACGACAGGAGGTTCCGTTCCGTCCGGAAGCCGTTTGTCCCTGTTACTACTTAGACTTACTGAGGTAAAGTATGTAGTCGTTACATGAACCATGTCAGGGGCTTTTGGCGGCTCAGTAATAACCCTGACACCAGGGTTGATGAGATATGGTATTCCACCTCACAACCCACACGATAAGGAGGGCTTAATGACGTAATAACATTTTTTTTCTACGCTAGAACTGCATTTTTTTCTTTTATTCAGGGGCTTTTGACAAAGAATGTTATAGCCCCATCGATCTAGACTGACTATGCCACTTTTTGTCATAAGTAACCACGGATGACCATTTTCTTGGATTGGAAGGCGTTTTTTAGACAGATTTTCAAGTCGGTTACTTTCGGACTATTTTTTTATGTCCAGCATAGACTTCGAGTGACGTCATCATTTCGTAATAGGTTTTTTACGGAAATAAATAGACACTCCCTCCGTGATCCAGTGGTTAGAGCGTTAGGCTCACGATCTGGAGGTCCGGGTTCGATTCCCGATGAGGACATTGTCAGTTTGCGAGACTGTCCTTTGTTTGGTAAGGACTTTTCAGGCTTGAATCACCTGATTGTCTGAAAAAGTAAGATGATTCCGCGCTTCAGAGGGCGCGTTAAGTGGTTGGTCCTGGTTGTAAAAACACCTCCACCAACCCAGCGTAGAGCAGCGTGGTAGAGTATGCTCCATACCCCCTCCGGTGGGTTGAGGAGAGGCATGTGCCCAGCAGTGGGACGTATATAGGCTGTTTATGAAATAGTTACTCACAAGTTTACCACAAAGCGGCATTATCTTATCGTAACAATCGGCTGTAGCTATGTACCGATCTATAATCATCTGCATATTCTTTGAAGAATCCTTCGCTTCTTTTTTCAAATAACTTACAGCTCTGTATATATAGTAATATATAACCACCAGAATCACTGGTATACCATCGGTGATCAGAGATAACGAACTGGGAACATAAGCTGGTAAGCGGCGCATTTGAGTAAGACACTTTGTGAAAATAAAGTAACAATATATGACACTCATTCCTGATTTGACAAAGAATAAACCGCTCAGAACTGTCGACCCAATTATGCCCAGTTTATTCTCTACCGGGCCCATTATATTTCTGTCGAGAGTATTTAATTCAATAACAAGATCGTACATATTGTACTTAGAGTACTGAAATACTAAAACGTACAGCACATGTTGGAGGGCTGTACCTATAAATATGTAGTAATGCACCTTATTTCCGTCTGGTATTAATAAAAGTGTAATTATAATTATAGTATTTAGTACCACAATTAATTGAGCTACACGTCTAATTCCCTTATTCAAACATTTAGTGAAACCCAAGTTCAGTCCAATGAATAAATTAAACAAGAAAAATATAATAAGTGATTTTGGAATTTTTGCTATCTTTTTAGATTTATCTTTTTCGCTCTCTACTATTGTAAAATACATGTTTTTTTTGGACACGAATATAATGTGTTTTATGCTCAATTATAAGCTTCCACTTATGTAGTTATGTTGTGTAAAACTTCGTGTACCAAGTGAAGTTAAACCACTTATAGTGATGGTGTTAAGTGACGGTAGCACTCTAAAGTAATGAATATTCTATAAACACTTAATAAAATTGTACTTTCGATAATTCGTTATTTTACTAAAGTATATGACATATTGTTATCTATAATCAACATGAGTAGAAAATAGAAATAAATTGCTTAATAGGTGTGATAGGACATCAAGAGGCAAGAGACTGAAACACAACAACATAACGTAAGCAAGGGTGTATATTTACACACCTACTCCTCGCCAGCTATGTTTCATCATAGGCCTATTGCAGATGTCAACAGCATTTTTGTGCGAGCCATTCGGGCGATTTACAAATTGGGACCTAAGATGTCACTTAGAAATAAGTTTACTTAAAGAAATTAGTATTTTAACTTTGGCATCTTTGAAAATTTAATATATGTAAAAATATAAATAGGATTGTTTGCAAAAAATAGCGATCGGCACATTGTTAATACCCGGAATAAAAATAAACTTGCTTTATAAGTCAGTCGATTACATAAGATCACTAAATCTTTTAAGGGGCAATGTATACGACTATACGTTTTTACAATAAGATTCCCATTGACATTCAGAATTTGCCTTTCAACTGTTTTAAGACAGTAGTTAAACAGAAAATTTGCAAAAAAGGTTATTATAAGGTTAGTCATTTTTTTAACAATATTTTATGATTATTATTTTTCTAAAGAACGTCTAGGACCCTGTGCCGAGGTATTTCTTGCAGCTTCTTTTCCCCGACTATACAGGTTGTGAGAAGCTGCAGTAGTTTTAGGCGGATGAGACGTTCGTTATGTAAAAAATGACGATTGAAAGTGTAAGTATGTTACCTACTGAATGACGGTATTTTTGAATTTGAATTTGAAAATTCATCTTGATAAGATGACTTATACAGCGTTTCTGTGGCAACATCTTGTATGGCTGAAAAGTCCAATACGAGAGCTCTAGGTGGTCCTCATTTGTCCAGCCATGTAGTTATTGCTATATGTTGCCAGTAAATTTACTATAAGTTACGTCATAAAAAATTATAATAAATGCCCATACATTTAGACTAAAGTAAAACCCAGAGGGGGTGAGGTAAATCTAGCTCGGCGCTCGAAACAAATTGGTGCGGGGCGGAGTGTTAATTTTATGAGAGTGGGTATATTTGTTGAGTAATATTTTGCGTATGCGTTTCCTTATTTAAAATTGTACACCTAGACTGGTATGCTGCAGTGGATCTATGTAATATTGTTTAAGACCTTCTTGACCTGTAGCAATGCAATAAATACATTGAAATTTGATTTAAAAAAAAAAACATAATATAATACATAGGTGATAGCAAAGTAACCACCACCGCCGCCAGCCTGACACCAGGGTTGATGGGGTTGGTAATCCACCTCACAACCCACACGATAGAAAAAGGAGAAGCCAGTCAATTAACTTCAGATGACTCGCTCTGTCAACACCGATACGGATTTATGTTTAACCTCCAAATATACAACAACACATGACACGAAGGCAAAACTGATAGATTTTGATTAGCGCAGTGGAAACAGCTCATATTTGTGCGCCTGCGCCGGTGTAATAGACGATCTGCTGTGAGCGGCCATCCTTGACCCGGGCGACATGAGCGCATCTCCACACGCGGACTTATGTCTGCTGGAAGGAACATTATTTTTTTGTAGATTTCATTACAATTTTTGTCTTATATTTTACAGTTTTGGACCTATAATTACTAAGTTATTTGTTTAGTCACTGTGGCTTACACCCACACGATAGAAGAAGAGTAAAATTTTCATGAATTTTCTGTTTTCCGTTTTTTGTTGGCAGAGGTGTTTTTACGACTAATAGCCGGGACTAATGGAATTTAATTTTAACGAATTCTGAATGGTCTGGTCATAGCACTACTTTACAGCCCACGTTTTACTACCATACGTCAAAATAGACCTGATCAATTACAATTACAAAACTCTTTACGTTACACTACAATGAGATATTTTAATCTGTCCCTTCTAGAATCTCTATATCCGCGTCACCAACTATATCGCAAGTGGAACTGCCTTGTGTAACAGTAGTAAACTCAACTCACAATAACTGCCTGCTATAGGTCATTTTATACAGCATACCTATTCTAAGCTCTACTGCTAGGTGCCTAGGTATGTATTACACTAATCGTTATTACTATATAATAATGTATTGTAGTCTGTGTTATTTTGTTCATTATATTTATTTCGATTAAAATTTTAATGTCATCGTTCTATGAAAAGCGTTAAAAAAGTAAGAAATTATCTAAGACTTATATATAAACTCACACCTATTTCCCACCGGGGTAAGCAGAACCTATGGAATTCCATTTACTCCGATCCTGACACACTTTTCTTGCTTCCTCTACATTCATCAATAGATCGTACTAAACCTTTTCTAAAGACATCCCCAATTTGGTCATCATCATCTCCCGTTGTCCCGTTTCTCATGAAGTCTGTTGCTGGCAACACAAGTATAAAATAATAATATTTTTTTGGCATGGCAATGTTGTACGAATCGAATGGCCGACGCCTCCCGCGAAAGTGTATTTTAATAACAATTTAATTAAACAGTGGCCCCGATTCCTGCAGACACCGCCTAATTTTATTTTAAGTTATATCTGTCATTTTCATATCCGTCGAAAAGGAAAGGGACGGATGATTCACAGCTCTTAATTTTAGGAAGAATGAGTAAATGAATGAATAACCCGGCCGAATCAAAAGGTACGTCGCTGGTATGCAATCCGTTTGACGTGCTGTCTACTTAACTGTGTCGGGTTATTGACGGTTGTAAAATTTTTAGACGGTTGGTTTAGATTTGTGCTTAAAATTGACGTGTGTTCCATAAATTTTATGCTTGTCGATTACCCGTCCCTTTCCTTTTCGGCGGATAAGAAAATGACAGATATAACTTAAAATAAAATTAGATGGTATTTACAGGAATTAGCACCAGTGACAAGGAACAATCTGGTGTTTTAAATAAATAAATCAAAATCGTTTATTTCGGACAAAGTCCATAGAATGTTAGTATACAAACGACATATAAACTAGTGTTAGTAGGACATTATTCGGGCGATCGTAAGTTCAAATTATAGGGTGTGAAGCTCCATCCACCTTTTTAGAAGGGGGGAGTCCCACCTATCACATAACGTCTTCAGGATACTGTTGGGGCTGGCTCGAGCCCGCGTGAGAAGCGACGCACAACGTTTCCGCATGATTTTCTGCAGTTAGAATTAGAACCCTCGACCTCTCACCATCTACTACTCATACAGTCCACACACACCAAGAGCCGAACAAAGTCTGCTTAACTAACCTAAAGATTTGACAGATCCGCTTTTTTCCAGAAGCGACTGCCTGTCTGACTTTCCATCGCGCGAAGGGAAAACCAGTTCAATTAGCTCTATGTACGTAAATAGGTAAACAGAGGGTATACGTCCCACTGTTGGGCACAGGCCTCCCTTCGTCCATAAAAAGTACAAAGTGTCCATCTTGGTCTATTGCACCCAATGCGGGTTGGTAGATAATAATGCTCATTCCAACAGACACCTCCTAAATTTATTTTAAATAATTAAATTTGGTTTAAGGAGAAAGGCACAAAAGCCAAAGTACATTACAATAACATTACATTAAAAGACTACTATATAGGTAACTACGTAATAAAGGACAAGTATTATAAAAAATAGCAGTAAATATTTAATGAACATCGTATTAATAAAAAAGTAACAAACACACAAAAGTTGCTTCTTTTATATTTATTAATAACTCCGTAACACGGAAGCTAAAAATCGATGAGAACTTATCATTATCACATTAAAATTAATTCGTAATAACATAATGTAAATTGCCACTACTCTACTATAATTTCTTCATTACATGCACGTTTCTACAGTGTTAGATATACCGCCGGCAAAAGTACACGGGAAATATAATTATGAATAATTAAATAAGTAAATAAATAAAAAAATAAAAATTAATAAATAAACATCATTCAATTAATTTTAGTAAATAATTAATTATAATGTATCATCCGTACATCTTACCTAAAATACACAGCCACATTCCAAAACCAAAAAAACGAATACCAAAATCAAAATTATTATTCTTTCTCTTGCTAAATATTGCTATTGGGTACGACTTCGGCTTTCTAAAAATACTCCACAAAAAGCTTCAGCCTTTAGCCAAATTAATTTCTTTATCCATCACTCTGATTTGGGCTTACGTGCTCACGACCCCGTTTAAGAATTTAGTCGGGGATGTCGCTTGGTACATTTTAAACTTTGGTCAGTACATTTGCTACGTAACTGTTCTACAGTTTACCAAATACACCTTGTACGATTTTACCCTCGAGGTTTATGGTGTAGACCAAAATATGACGCGATTGAGTAAGGAACGTATTGGAGTGGTAATGTGGATACAATTCCTGTTCGTATATACTTCAAAATACGCTGTACTATACTTTTATTGTGTACTGTACCGAGATGAGTGCGATGGAGACTTTTTGCCGTTTTATGTCTACGGTATACCCGCTATGGGCATAGATGCGGTATCAATAATACTCATTGTAATATATTACTATATTTACTGTTTCGTCAAATATTTAAATAATCTTTTGAAGGAGGGCACAAACATACAAACTTTGAAAAAGCGTTACATGTCGATTGCTGATTGTTATGAGAATGTAAAACCTCTGCACGGTAGATTGGTAAGTTCCCATCAAGTCATCATCATCATCTACGTCACTGAACAGAAGAAAGGTTGGATGGGTTCAGCCCAGGAGGAGCCCAGGGAGTATGGAGCGTACTCCACCACGCTGCTCCACGGCCTACGTGAAATGAATGAAAGTCAAGCCACTTGAAGTATCGTCGATATGTGTTAAACTAGCCATCAATCAGTATAATTGACCGAAGATTGTTATTAGTATAAAAAATATTTACACAAAACATTTTTCTTTAACCAACTTGTGCATTTACTTAAAATATTTTTTCAGTTAATTATCCAGCTATTGTTTGAGGTACCACTATTGATGAGTTTGATGTGGAACATGCTACTAAATATCAAGCAAGAGGTAAGAATCTATCATTAATTATATAGAATAATAAACGAATATTTTTAAAACACTCGATCGTAAAATAGCTCTATTGTATCGCTTTTAGGTACATAAAGCACTCTATTAAAACATTCGTGCTGTACATTAGTACCTACATTTTGATTAGTTCAGAAATTATTTATCTACTATAATCCAAACCTAAGTTATGACGGTTCAAAAAATCAGCGAAACGTTTCGAGAAAAGGTAGGTAGTGCCTGCCCTTGCGCTTCGGTTTGCTTGTCTTGGCGGGGGCACTACCGTGCCCCTAGATTTTGTTATATTTTATTACAATACAAAACACTTAATTTCACTTATACCGTATATTAAAAATACAATAAAAACATGTGTGGTAAGCAAACTCTTAGGACGGATTGACATTCGACCACGGCTATCGGCTAAACATCACTTTTCGGAAGAGTTTAAGAGAATAGAAGAGAATCTTTTCTTGTGTCACACTTTTTAGAGTGACCGTTCCACTATCCGCCACTTGTGGCCCCGTAGTTGGCCTGTAGCTCAGCCTGAATGTAGCTGTAACTACAAATAATTTGACGTGTGCTGTTAATTTAAATCTGTCGGATTATTATAAAATTTTAGAAGGCTTTATTGATTTCTGCCTAAAATTGAAGTGTTTTTCGTCAATTTTATGCCTGTCGATTACCCATTCCTTTCTATTTCGACGGAAAAGAAAATGACAGGTATAAGTTAAAATAAACTTAGATGGTGGGTACTGGAATCACCAACAAATAAATAAATAAATAAATAAAATAAAAAATTCGAAAATAAGTCAAAAAGAAAGAAAAAGAACATTCTATTTGTTAATTTACGACCCTCAGTGCGCCATGTTTGTTTACTGGTTCTTTTTTTTTCAGCGTGGCTGGTTCACGTACATCGGCGAGTACGTGTTTGTGTTTCATATAATGTCACAGATTATATATTCAGCTATCGCCGTTCAGATGGTCCGTTCACAGCTAAACACTCTGACAGTCAATCTACATAATATACTCGTCGACGAACACGGTAAGTGCGTACCAGCTGAATTGTTCTTTAATCTAGCAATATAACATAACATAAGCTCACGCCTACATCCCAATTGGGGTAGTCAGACGTACATCTATCGCAACATGAACTAATCAAAACCTTGACACCAGGGTTAGTGAGGCTGGTATTCAACCTCACAACCCACACGATAAGAAGAAGTATATCTAGTTGGGGTTACACCGAATATATTCGGTGTTTTCAAGGCTACTTGGCCGGACAAATGGGGAGCGCTGAGAGCTCTCACCCGGTACACAATTTAAGACAACAGGCCTGAGGGTACCCAGCTGGGCGCGAGGCAAGGCTCAGGGTATCGTATGAGGACGTCTATATCAATTTAAAAAAACTTATCGACAGCGAATGTGACTACGCCGGCGGGGTTGGTATCGGGGTCCTGAAGTGTTTGTTGTCACGAGCTGATTGGCTTAATACCTACTTACAATATTAGTCTACACGATGATAACTATGTCGGCTTTTTATAGTATTTAATTACTTTAGCAATCATTTGATCTACACCCGCGCTATGATAGCCATGGGTAGAAACCATAAAGTAAGGTTAATAATTAAGTAGCTGTGTCACAAAGTAGGTTATCGAAAAAAACTACACACTGTCATTGGCAAGTAAAATG
Source organism: Pectinophora gossypiella (assembly GCF_024362695.1). NCBI lineage: Eukaryota > Metazoa > Arthropoda > Insecta > Lepidoptera > Gelechiidae > Pectinophora > Pectinophora gossypiella. The sequence goes on from NC_065417.1 coordinate 15,352,423, forward strand.
GACAGAAAAAAAACAGAGCTTAAAGGCCTCGAGTCTCTCTCTGTCTTTTTTTAATATCGTCATAGACAAAACAAAATTGATCATAGACCTCTTCCTTCAAGTATACGGTCACGAGCATTAATATGTATTCACTTTGGTACCATGTCACATTAACTTTTTTGACAAATTGAACTGTAAGTCTCACTAAATGTCAAATATGTTAGTGCGACAGAGTCCTAAAGTGGGTACATTATATTGCTCATGACTGTACATTCGTTTCATGGAATTTTAAAATCTTGCAGCTATTCTATGTTTTATTGTTGTTTCAGATATGACGAAGCATGACGGAATATCTCGTCTGCTGCAACTGATGTCGGCGAGGCGCCTACAGCACGACGTGGTCGGCGTAGTCCCCACTGACATGCGGCTGCCTCTCTCAGTGGCCAGTCTCTGCATCACCTACTTGATCGTGGTCGTGCAGTTCACACATCTCTACGATTAAACTCCCCATAGTATCAAAGTCCCCCTTTTTTTTGCGGTGACTTATTGTAGATTTGCCGCAGATGGCATTAACTAGTTGGCCGGACAAATGAGGAGCGCTAAAGGCGAGAGCCTTTCCCGGTACTTATAACATTTAAGACAACAGGCCTAAAGGTGCCCAGTTCGGCGCGAACCTCGGCTCAGGGCGTCGTCTGAGAGGAAAAATATTTGAAAGAATTAATCAACCTTAGGGGGTCGATAGCGATAAGCGCTGATTGAGGGAAAACGTCAAGCGTTGAATGTTACCACGTCTGCGGGGTCGGTATCGGGGTCCTGTGTACTGCCGAGGTTCGAATGAATGAATGAATGAAATATTTATTTCAGATCATCATCATCAATTTAAGAGCCACGCTCTTGTCGGATATTTATCCATATTTTGTTAGTAATAGAATATTATATATCTAAGTTAGTAAAATTTATAATTTTCATTGGATGTCACATGCATGTACATCCAGTGAGTGAGGATGGTTCGAGCTATGATTAAATAAAAATAATTTTGGCGCATGACTGTTTCTGTAATTCTGTCATATTAGGCCGATTTAGGGCAAACAGAATGAGCAATGTTTTTGGTAGACATTCTGTTAACGTAAGCGTTAAATAAATGTATAAAAATTCAGGGATTTAATTTAACTCTACCTAATAAAAAGATGAAAGAGAGGAAGAAAAAATAATTTTAATTTACTAATCTAGAATTTTTACGCTTATTTCTTTACTTTTCACGAGGTTAGTAGCCTACCCTTTATGAGCAAATAGCAACATATTAAACATAATTTTCCTTTATTTAACTGCCATGGCGCGTGGAATAAATATATCTATATATCAGAAAGAAATAATCAGAATCATTATAGTGGTGGCAATATAGAGTAAGTATGTTATTAATTACTAATAACTTTCTATAAATACGCGCCTTTGTTTGTCACAGTACCACAGAACCCATTGTAACTACTACACGAGAAATAAAGTAATGAAACTGTATAAATAAATAAATTATAACAAATAAATAAAGTAAAATGTATCGTCCGTACTCTTTGGCTAAATTACTCACAGTCTCAAACATTCCAAAACCAAAAAAGCAAATACCAAAAACACTATTATTTTTCTTTTACGCGCTAAACGTTCTATTCGGTTACGATTTCGGCTTTTTAAAGACATTCCCTCGAAAACTTCAACCGTTAGCGAAATTAATTTCTTTATCAATCACACTCCTTTGCGTATTCATACTCGGAATGCCGTTCAAGGAGTTCGTTGGTGACGTCTACGTTTACACAACGAACTTTTGTCAATACATCTCTTATATAACTGTTCTTACATTTACAAAGTACACTTTATACGATTTCATGCGCGACATATACGATTTAGACGAAGACATGCCGCGAATTGACAAGGAACGTATTGGAATTGTAACCTGGTCATATTTCTTGGTCGTGTATATCTCGAAATATTGTTTATATATTATGTTCTGTTCAATGTTCGACGCACACGCTTGTGACGCAGGTTTTATCCCATACTACATATTCTTTATACCATCTATGGGCATAGATACGGTGTCAATAATATTCATTTTAATATATTACTACATTTACTGTAGCGTCAAGTACCTAAATGATGTTTTGAAGGAGGGCGCAAACATACAATTATTGAAAAAGCGTTACATGGCGATTGCTGATTGTTATGAGAATATTAAGCCGCTTTACAACAAATTGGTGAGTTTGGAAATGTTAACATTAGAAGAGCCCTGTTACTTTTACACCCTGCTACTTTTTGTAACGATGCAAGCGCGTAATGAGGTATTTTCTTTTTCTTTTCTCCTAGTTGCTGGATAGATGGCGCTGAACTTGATTGGTTACTGCAAAGAACGAAACATTAATTTACATTTAGACATTTCTATTTTTTTCGATATTTTTTTTAAAACAAGACATATAAAATAAATAAATTACAAGGAAAAAGGAATCGAACTGTTAAAAGTTCGTGGCATCTTGACAATGGCCCGGTAATTGGTTTGGCGTCATCTAAGGACTTATTAAGAACTATTTTTATTTTTTAATTCTAAAAAATAAAATCTCCCATTGTTGTCTGCTAAAGAATTTTGTATTATTACAGATAGTTTTCGAACTACTGTGTGATGTTCCCGAAATTATGGCTATGATGTGGCACGTACTAAGAAACATCCAAGAGGAGGTGAGTAGGACACATCTTTTTTATTTGTATCATCATTTAACTCCACCATATTCTTTATTTATTTATTTATAAAGTATATATATCCATTACAACATTTTTACATTTTTTTTTTTTTTTACATAAATATTCCAACCCCTGTCCATTTGTTTTTCTAAGGGATCAATATAAATGAGGGGAATCGGGAACTCATATTCGAATCCCGGTGGGGACATATCACAAAAATCACTATGTGAGCCCTGGTTTGGTTAGCAAATTGCAGGCTGATCACCCGTTTGTCCGAAAGTAATATGATCCGTGCTTTGGAAGCCACGACTTGGTGCCTGTTACTACTTACTGACGTAAGTAGGTACGTAGTTATATGAGTCACGTCAGGGGCCTTTGGTGGCTCAATAATAACCCACCAGGGTTGATGAGGTTGGTAATCTACGTCATATAGCCCACACGATAGAAGAAGACCACACATTATACAGGGTGTTAATGACACCGTACCGAATACTAAGGGGGATGATTCAGCTCTTGATACTGAGTGGAATTTTCCGTGGTCGATTTATCCACTAACACCCTGTTTATATACGTACGAATTCGAACCCGGAACCTCCGGATCGTGAGCCCAACGCTCAACCTCTGAACTGCAGAGGCCGTTAATGTGTTATTTTCTTTTACAGCGCGGCTGGTTTACGTGTGTAGGGGAATATGTGTTCGCGTTTCATACTATGTCACACATCATATATTCAGCGATTGCAGTTCAGATGGTCGGGTCGCAGGTTGACGCCATGGTGGTCAAACTTAACAATATACTTGTTAATGAACATGGTAAGCATAGCACACTTTTGATGATTGACATAGATCTAATCAAGTCAAATCAAATATACTTTATTGCACACAAAAAAATCATTGCTATCGACCCACTAGGGTCGATTCATTCTTTCAAATATTCTTCCTCCCAGAGAGGTTCACGCCCAACTGGGCAGCTCAGGCCTGTTGTCTTAAATTATTATATTATTATTATTGCTCAATTACTTTTATGTGCGCAAATGTCAAATTAAAATACTGCTTTTTTACACTTTGTCTGCTTTGGCGACGAAAGGCTTTTGTAAAAACCTATCAATAATTTCAAGTTAGATAAACTTCTTTTTTTTACGTGACTTATTGTAGATTTACCGCAGGTGGCAATAACTACTTGGCCGGACGGATAAGTAAGCGGACCCCGTGAAAACAGATAGTTTTGATATATTGTAAATTTAATATTCTTTCAGATATGAAGCAACATGACGAGATATCTCGCCTGCTGCAGCTGATGTCGGCGAGGCATCTGCAGCACGACGTGCTGGGTGTAGTGCCCACTGACATGAGACTACCTGTCGTTGTGGTAGAGCTCTGCGTCACCTACTTGATTGTAATCGTGCAGTTCACACATCTATACGACTAATTCTAATACTTAAATGCTATCGACAGAACTATGGTCCGTACCACGAGAACCTACCTATTATTAATATGTTCATGGAAAACAGAGAAGAAAAAGAAATAAGAAGAGGAAAAACGAAAAGAAGAGAAGAAGAGAAGAAGAGAAGAAGAGAAGAAGAGAAGAAGAGAAGAAGAGAAGAAGAGAAGAAGAAAAGAACAACAAAGAGGAGTAGTGGGGGTGAGGAGAAGGGGGGAAGAAAAGGTTTTGTGTTTGGAGAAGTGTGTCAAGATCAAAGCAAAACGAAATTCCATAGTCTCTGCTTACCCTGTGGGAAATAGGCGTGAGTTTGTGCATGAGTCATAGAAAACTAAATTATTTATTCCATATGGAAATATTAATACTTTGTAGGTTAAATGGAAAAGGTAAATTATTAATGTACTTTTATTTTTTAATACTTGACTTTTACTCTTAACTAAGTAGTCGTTATATGAGGCATGTCAGGGGCCTTTGGCGGCTCAATAGTAACCCTGACACCAGGATTGTTGAGGTTGGTACTCCACCTCACAACCCATACGATAGAAGAAGAAGCTGTTTGTGTTGTTTTTCTTTTTAAAAAAAAAAATACATCACAATTAGCTGTCATTTGTAAGTAGAGTAATAATTACTATATGTTTTTACTTAAACAAAATAAAATATAAAAAACCACCTACGGAATTCTGAAGTGATCGTGTCATAAATCTACGACTTTGTGACACGGAAACAAAAAATCGATACTGGAACTAATCATAATAATTTAATAGAGGTGACAATTGTTTATTACCGCCACTTTACTATAATTTCTTCATGATCCTTTTTTTATTTCAGTAGTTGAGGACTTGTCGTTTAAAGCGCACGAGAATTAAGCAAATTAAAATGTATCAGCCGTACGCCTTAGCGAAAATATACACTCATATTCCGAAATCAGAACTAAAACAGCAAATACCAAAGACACTGTTAGCATTCTTTTTCATTCTAAATGTTGTGTTTGGCTACGACTTCGGTTTCGTAAAATTACTCCGCCAAAAACTTCAAAAAATTGCCAAATTCATTTCTTTTGCTATTACCCTACTTGTCATTTTTATACTCGCTTTGCCTTTGAAGGATTTTGATGTTGATTTTGATTATTTCTGGATTTTATCAAACTTCGGTCAATACGTGTGTTATATAATTGCTATTAAAATAACAAAATATACTTTTTACGATTTCGTACTTGACATATACGCTGTAGATGAAAATATTACGCGAATAAATAAAGAACGTATTGGAGTGATAACGTGTGTTAATTTTTTAGTTATGTTTATGTCAAAATATTTTATGTATTACATTTACTGTACTCAGCACCCACAAAGTAAGTGTGATGTAGATTTTATACCATTCTATATATTTTTTATACCCTCTATGGGCATAGATTCAGCATCAACAATACTTATTTTAATATACTACTATATATACTGTCGCGTCAAATTTTTAAATGAACTTTTGAAGCAGGGAGCAAACATACAAATAATAAAAAAGCGTTACACGGCCATTGCTGAGTGTTATGAAAATATTAAACCATTGTACAGTAGATTGGTAAGTTTATTTTATTTATTTATTCACAAAGTGAGGTACTCATCTAACCGCCATCAGACATAATGTCTTAAAGTTTTTATAAATTTGAATAAAAATAAGAATAATTTATTACCAGAAACTTGATTGAAATATTTTTGTCCCATACATCTTTACTTTGTCTTGAACTTGTTAAATATAGAATATGTCAAATCTAGAACCTGTTAAACATAAAATCTGTCAAAAGTAGAATCTGTCGAAAGTCCCCTAAACAAAAATTACAAACAATTTTAGTAATAAAAATATCGAATTTATAATATATGTTCCGTTTTACAGATAGTTATTGAATTATTCTTCGAGGTACCAAGAATGATGTGCTTGATATGGAGCGTGCTAAAGTTCATCAGAGATCAGGTAGGTCACCATCATCATCAAGCCTCATACATCTGTTCCAGAGTTTATTGACGAGTTTATTAAAAACATCAAAGAAGGGAAGCTTCCCTTCTATCTTTCCAAAGACCAAGAAAAGCTTACATGGAACACATTAAAGAGAAGGCGAACGTCGTGTCTTATAAGGAGATGAAGGAATTGGTCTTTGATAATTAAAGCACATGGTCTTTGATAGACAACAATGGAGAATGCTACACCGACAAGAGCGTGGCTCTTAAATTAGTGATGATGAGTATATGACTGAATGTGTCGAGCGATTAATACCTACTCCCACATTTATTACAATATACATAACTATTTCTTTTCATTTCCGGAAATCCCATAAGGTAGAAAATCTAGAAAAAGGTACAAAATGGGTCATATCTCCTAAACCGCAAATAATCGCTGAACATACATGGGGGTGTTTCTAGTAGCTAATGAGCCCCTCTATCTAATTTTTCATTTTGAACGTGACCTTCTGGGCCACCCTGTATATCACTATATTTTACTACATTTTTATATGTATTTTTTTTTCTATATTTTACTTCCTTGTTTTCTTCATGTCCTTATATCGGAAGAGTAATGTTACATTAGTCCAGGGGTGCAGAAAAAGTATTTTTTTCCTCTCACCTAACGTGAAGATGTGTCCCAGTATGGCTTTGTAATAGACTACTCCAGGCGCCATTCCTCTTGCGTCAGACAGAGTACTGCGGGGCGGAAAGCAAGAGGGAAACTGCCCTATTTTTCCCTAAAAAAGTAGCATGGAAAATGCTGCACCAACAAGAGCGTGGCTCTCATATTAATGATGATGATGATGATAAACGTGAAGATTTAACAGGTCCGGTTTTTTACAAAAGCGGCTGCCTGTACGATCTTCCAACTAGTGTAGAGAAAGCCAGACCAACACATGTTAGGTTACATACCTCCATCATCATCTCTCTAACATTATCCTGTATTTCACGGGGTCCGCTTACCTAACCTGAAGATTTGACAGGTCCGGTTTTTACAGAAGCGACTGCCTGTCTAACATACCTCTACAAAATAACCTAATTATTATTTCAGGATGAAGTGTTCTACGCTGTGGGCGACTACCTGTTCGCTTTCCATATAATGTCCCACATTACTTGTGCAGCGATCGCCGTCCAGATGGCGAGCTCAGAGGTCAATGCCCTCATGCTGAATCTTCACAAAATACTCTTTGATGAACACGGTAAGTAAAATTACATAATGAAATACGCTTCTGTCGGTCTCACGGATGTTTTTTTATTTGCGAAATCCAGAGTTTTGACATTTGAAATTCTAGTCAGCAAATGTTATTTTTCCGATTTTAATACAGACAAGTTGTCAATTTGAACCATATGTAATGTATGCCACTCTAAGGGTGGTATTAATAAACTAATCTCAGCTGAGACTGCCCTCAAGATCATGCTTAATTCCCTGATTTAAAATAAGAACTGACACATTAACATGATCTTGAGGGCAGTCTTAAAGCTGAGATTAGTTTATTAATACCACCCTAAATAAATTAAGTGCTATTAGAAAAATCCAAGTTTTATCAATATTTTTTCAGGAATTTTGAAGTTATGGTCAAAAAACAATAAAAGCGGAATGCTATTATGATTAAGAATCTTGCATTTCCACTATACCTACACACGTGTAGTATTATTCATTATTCTATGCCTACACTAAAAGAGTCATAAAATATAAAACCGTAAAAAAAAGAAAAAAAAAAGAAAAGAAGAAGTAATAAAGAGTATTTCTATTTCTATTTCTAGTATCATAAGTGAAGCCGGAAAAACGGCCAAGGGTGTGTCGGACATACATAGAGTCTGTTATATCGTTAATGTGTGTCCGACACACCCTTGACCGTTTTTCCAATTTTAATTTACGCTTAAGCACTCTTAATGAGCCTACCTAGGTAACCTAGGTACACCTGGTTACTGACGCAATAATTATAATATTTAGTGTTACCTACTCGAGTTTAAAGTATTTGCGCCGACTTCAGAATTTAATTTTCAAAATTGTATTCTGTAGATTTTGAAAGCGGATTTTTTTTAATAAGTCGTTTTATATTTATCTACCCTCCTACCCCAACAGCCTCCGTGGTCTAGTGGTTAGAGCGTTAGGATCTCGATCTGGAGGTCCGGGTTCGATTCCCGATGGGGACATTGTCGAAATCACTTTATGAGAGTATCCTTTGTTTGGTAAGGACTTTTCAGGCTTGAATCACCTGATTGTCCGAAAAAGTAAGATTATTCCGTGCCTTGGAGTTAAGCCGTTGGTCCCGGCTATTAGCCGTAAAAACACCTCCACCAACCCGCAGTGGAGCAGCGTAGTGGAGTATGCTCCATACCCCCTCCGATTGATTAAAGGGAGGCCTGGGCCCAGCAGTGGGACGTATATAGGCAGTTTATGATATTTATTTACAAATCTCAATATTGTATTCTAATTACTTTTTGCTATTCCTGTTCCAGATACAAAGAAACACGACGATATATCTCGTCTGCTAGAACACATGTCAGCCAGACGTCTGCAACACGATATACTCAGTGTAGTCCCCACCGACATGCGGCTACCAGTCTCCGTGATAAGTCTCTGTGTCACCTACTTGATCGTCATCGTACAATTCACTCGACTTTTTGATTAAAAATAACTCAAAATCATTTCATCACTCATTTAAGAGCCACGCTCTTGTCGGTGTAGCATTTTCCTTTCCAAAAGGCCCATTCTTTCACTCCCTTTTAAGACACGACGTTCACCTTCTCTTTAATCTTTTCCATGTAAGCTCTTCCTCTTCCTCTCTTTCCTTATAGCTTCCTTTCTATGTTGAAAAAAAATTACAATAAGAAAATTAAATCCAAAAAATCTGTCTCAAACCCGCAGCTCTTCTCAAGCCGGACGAATACACGAACCTAGAACTAAATAATTTATTAAGTACTTATTTTTCTTTATATTCAAATTCAAATTCAAAAATATCTCAGTAGGTAACATAGTTACACTTTGTATCGTCATTTTTTTACATGCAAACGTCTCATCCGTCTAAAACTACTGCAGCTACTCACAACCTCTTCTTTTGAAGCTGCAAGAAACACCTCGGCACAGGGCCCTAAACATTCTTTAAAAAATATATATATTGTTATACAATTTAGTAATTTGGTTAAATTTTGTAATAAATAAGTAAATGTAAAATTAAGGTAAAAAAATCTTTAAAAACAAGCTTTTATTTAAATGCGCTAAAAAGAAAAAAATAAACTTTTACACTATAACTTTACTGTCAACTTATAACATTTCAAATTCAACATATTTGACACAATTTATATGTTTTAAAAGCTTGTCGCGAGATTTAAGTACCTACTCGTAATTTTAAAAGCAAGTTTTAAAATACCTGCCTATTAAAAATTTTAAACTAAGAAAGTAAATACGAGTACTTAAATCTCGCGACAAGCTTTTAAAACATATAAATTGTGTCAAATATGTTGAATTTGAAATGTTATAAGTTGACAGTAAAGTTATAGTGTAAAAGTTTATTTTTTTCTTTTTAGCGCATTTAAATAAAAGCTTGTTTTTAAAGATTTTTTTACCTTAATTTATTTTATACTTTTTAGTTTTCACCTTGTAAGTTCCTAAGTCTGTTCATCTCATTCAACGCATCATTATTGCAAGGTCGTTTGCCAGTTAATTTTGAACAATCCAACTCTTCAATTAGGAGCCCTTCTAACGATTTCACCCTACTTAAGGCCACATATGCTTGACCAGCGGCAAAGAGCTTCGAGCCCAAGTATACAACGGCATGGTCAACAGTACTACCCTGCATTTTGTGTACCGTACAAGCCCAACATAATATAATTGGTAACATTCTCCTTTCTGCAGTGCCGCGACTAAATTTTGCTGGAAATTGCACAGTCTTGGGTTGAATGAGATGAACACCGTCTTTACCGAAGTCTATACGGACGGAAGGTATGTCAGTATCATACATTTGAGCTCTCCGGAAGCAAGGCCATAATATTTCCGTTATGTATCCGATTGCACCATTCACAAGACCCTTGGATATATCTACATTGTACCGTAACATTACCTTGGCCCCAACAAATATTTCTAACTCCTTAGGGAGCCCTCCAGTCTTATTTATATCAGATGGTATAATATTATTTAAATCCACGTTGTCATTATCTAGCATCTAAGTACTCATCTAGGCGAATCAAACGAGCCCAAACTCGATGGGGTTGTGTCGTTTAAGTACTGAGTTCCTTTGGCTGTCTTCCGGCTCCATCATCAGACCCTGGTTACCATCTAGCATCTAAGTACTCATCTAGGCGAATCAAACGAGCCCAAACTCGATTTGGTTGTGTCGTTTAAGTACTGAGTTCCTTTGGCTGTCTTCCGGCTCCATCATCAGACCTTGGTTACTATCTAGCACCAAAGTACTCATCTAGTCGAATGAAATGAGCCCAAACTCGATGTGGTTATGTTATTTAATTACTGAGTTGCTATGGCTATCTTCCGACTTCATCATCAGATCAGCTCCATGTCATAATAATATTGCATTGTCATCGGATATACACGTGCATGCAAAATTTCAGCTCAATCGGTTGAGGGCAAGTGCCTTAAAATTGAGTTATAAAATTCCACCCGAACACACAAACATACATACATACATACATACATTGCAAGTTAATAAATAAAAAAAAGCTTGTAATAAAACGATCCGTTTTCCATGTGACTGAATCTGTGCGGAAAGATTGCGTCTGTAAAAGCCTAACGCCATTGAGAACAAAATGCTCATCAACCCACTGACAGAAAACATCGTTCCTCCTCAAGCAAAAAGAAAATTTTGTAGTTACCATGAAAGAAATACCACATATAATAATAGATGTATTAATGTGGAAAACGACCCTTAGATAAAGGCACGGTCGGACGGAATAATATATTTTACAAGAGACATGCAAATAAATAAAAGCTTGTAAAAGTTTGTCCAACAGCTAATTTGCAAGCCCACTGTTTACGCCTTACGATCATGCCTTGCTCTTTAAGATAAACACTTGAAAGGTATAAAATGCCATATATCATCCTTATGCTTTGACTTTTTATTCAATTAAATAAATAGTATTCAAAGGAGTGATGCTCAATTCATTTAAGTAAATGTATAAAACAATCCATGCTTTCATTTGACAAACTCTGTAGCTAATAAATTAGTTTCGCCAGTGTGGCCTACCAGCGACATACAGTCTTAGCGAAAAACAGTCCTTGGCAAAAAGCACGTCGACTGTATACAGTTTTTCTCCTTGCAAAAAAGACAGCCAGCCTGATCCAATATGTAAGGGGCATCACTATTTTACGGATTACTTATTGCCTAAATATATCGCCGGCGCACACGCGGCGCGGTGTGATCTATGCGCTATGTCACCGTAACTCAACGCCCCGCTGCGTGCGCACATCTCGCACTCATTATTTTTAAAACACAGCGCACTTATACGGTCATATTGCCGCAAAAAGACTCGATATATTGTTGAAAAAAACTTCAACCAAGCTACCCACCGTAATGACTCCCAGTTCAACAGGATTCCAGGGGAAGTTGGTATACGGGGTGTTGGGGACACCGTAACGAAAATGTATATAAAATTTACCTGATTGTAATTTTCTTGTAGGAAATGTTTAATTAAGATTTTAGGTTTTTGCTGCACCGCAATATAAATCGAACACAGTGACCGTTCTACGTCTAGTGACTGTTCGATTGACATTGATTTTTAATTATTTTTATTTAGATTCTATGCAGCTTAAAATACAATTTGGGACTCAAAATAATTCAAAATAAAAACTTCAATTTTATTACATTTTCCGCCAGGAAATTCCACTTGATATCAACTGAGAATCAAGGCCTGAATCATCCCCAAATGTTTTCGTTTCAGTGTAACTAACAGCCTGTATATCTGTGTAGTGCTCAGAGACCACCCCCCAACTTGTAGCGCTAAGTGGTTGCCATCTATATGGGTTTCAATTCATTTGTATTTTCTAGTTACCAGTAAATAATTGCTCAGTACGGATGTTGTTTTATCACGGATGCGAAGTGATTCATATAATGAGGTACAGAGGTACGGGATGGGGAGGTCCATTTGAATTATTTAACAACACTTCGTTGTTGTGTCCCTTTCCTTTTCGGCGGATCAGAAAATCAGGCACAGGCCTTCCCTATGGATGGATAGGGAGATCGGGCCTTAAACCATCACGCGGGCCCAGTGCGGATTGATGGTTATTAACGACTGCTAATGCAGCCGGGACCAACGGCTTAACGTGCCTTCCGAAGCACGGAGGAGCTCGAGTTGAAAACTTTTTTTTTTGTGGTCACCCATCTTATGACCGGCCGTTGCGAAAGTTGCAATGAACTTCAACAATCGCAGACCGAGCGCGTTTACCGCTGCGCCACCGAGCTCCTCATTATTTTTTTTTTATTATTTAATTCTTTTTTCCAACATATTAAATGTCATTTACATAAGAAACAAAGTACTTACATTTGTATACACATAAATTCACACTTCGCCTAATAATTAAACTTAAACATAAGTATTTCCTTCACGCACTTATACACATACACAGACTGGTCCGCAGAACCAAGCACCATACTTTCAATATTATGATAACTTTAAGTAAGTACACAAGATATATTTTAGAAATAAAACGGATTTGAAAAAGAGTTTCATTTTGTATTACTACGTAGGTATAGTTCAAAAAAAACTTTCAAGATGTATAGAACTTTATAACTTTAAATACACTTATTAGCTGTGTGTGCTGGATGGTGTGTGACGCCTTAGATATGTCGATTTTTTTTTTGACGTGACTTATTGTAGATTTGCCGCAGATGGCATTAACTACTTGGCCGGACAAATGGGAAGCCGGTACAAAGTTTAAGACAACAGGCCTGAGGGTGCCCAGTTGGGCGCAAACCTCAGCTCAGGGCGTCATCTGAGAAGAAAAATATTTGAAAGAATTAATCAACCCTAGTGGGTCGAAAGTGATAAGCGCTGATTGAGGGAAATCGTCGACCACGCCGGCGGGGTCGGTATCGGGGTAGTTCATATTGCGATGGTTGTATCTCTGTACCCAATTGGGATATAGTCGTGAGCTTAAGCCCTCGTGGACAATTACTTCCACACAATATCCTAGGAAGAGGAAATGACTGAAAACCAGCGTTGGAAAGTGCCATAGCCATATGAAGGTGCGTAGCACAGCACAAGCTGAGCCATTTCCCGTATTCGTAATATTCATAATTACCTAGTTCTTATAGAAAAATGAAAATTGTTACTGGCAATAAATTTATTCTTATTCTTATGTTATACCGTGACAATCGCAACCTAAACGTACGCTAATCCCATAAACCATTAGATAATAAACTATTGCAGTACATTTCTAAGCAACCATAAGTGGAAATACAGAAATGTCAGGACCTCCGTAATTAATATCCACCTGTGTCGACCTGTGGGTCAGCCGCCATCCTTTTTTCTCCCACAACTCCATCGCCCAACGTTTTATAGCATTGCAAAATGCACAGAGTAATAAATATCACCAGAGACAACTTAAATTAAACGCAAACTCCTTCGCGGCATAAACTTCATGGTGACATGCTCATAACTAGTCAATAGATCGCTTAATTAAGTTATAAATAAACATTTCTAATGGTTTATTGTGTTATTATTGTTTAAAGTATCATAAAACGATCATATATAGAGGAAACTTCATGTTAGGACAGTTCTAAAATGTGACTGAGTACAATTAATGGCGGCAGAAAATTAGCGTGAATGTAAAAACGAGCGAAATTTATATTATAATATTAAAGAAGTAAACAAAAACATTAAAATATTAACATAAATTATCTCATAATAGACAAAGAAAAATAGAATCAACCTATAAAGCTTTAACCATAAATTATCATAATTTAGAGGATATATAATATCCTAAACAACTGTTTCTTAACGTCATTCTTTATTCAAATTTAAAATTTTCGCGCTGTTCCTTTAAGTAGGCTTTCTTTACGCAAAGATATAAGTTTTCTATCTTATTGTTGAAATTTCGACCAATAGCAGAGTGTTTGTCAACACACTTATACATCCTGTCCAATCACAGCCCAGAATTGGCTGCAACTGCAGCGATTGTAGCGCCTCTACTGGCGTCATAGCGTGCTTTCACCAGTCTTCGGTAGGCATTTCGATCTACCTGGGAAATATGTATTTCTCTAGAAATACGTAAAGAAACCCACATGCGAGTTATCGAAAGTAACATTTATTGTATACAAAACTGGTAAAGTGATAGTCTTTAAACTCGAAAGCTCGTAAGCACGTGGCAGAGACCCCGCCGACTGCACGATGAGCGCTGACTTTGGACACGAGGATCGTACATAATGGAAGAAGGTAAGATTTTACCCTCCGGACACTAGGATCCCATGACTTCGCTCCCCTTTATTCTTTTTTTTAGCCCAGAAGTCGACCTTCATTTAATTTACTTAGCTGCTTCCAAATCGGCACCGGCCTAAAAGTAGGCAGAGCGACAAGTAATTTGAAGACTCCTGCAGCCATTGTACTTATAATTCTGAGGTATAATGTAGATAATTATGACGAACATTTAAAGTGTTAGTTGAACAACTCATTGCCAATATAAATTTCCATCAACAAATCAAAAATAGGTCATGTTTGTTCTATGATAGTTTACACTTTGAATCGTCATTTTTTACATAAGGAACGTCTAATCCGCTTAAAACTACATCATCTTCTCACAACCTGTATAATATAGCCGGGGAAAAGAAGCTGCAAGAAAAACCTCGGCACAGGACCCGGATTTAAAAATATAAACAAAATATTTTTATACAATTTAGTAATTTAGCTGCCTAATATCAGTTACCAGACAGTTAATCCCGTGCATTCATATCTTCTAAATAATCACTAATAATATACATAACATAAACAGCCTATATACATCCCACTGCTGGGCACAGGCTTCCCCTCAATCAACCGGAGGGGGTATGGAGCATACTCCACCACGCTGCTCCACTGCGGGTTGATGGAGGTGTTTCTACGGCTAATAGCCGGGACCAACGTGCCCTAACAACATTACAACATTATAATAACCTTTTTTACAAAGTGTCTATTTAATTACTGTCTAAAAACAGCTAGTTATACTAACTGTGTAATTACCACATCATCATCATCAGCCCATTAACGTCCCTACTGCTGGCGCACGGGCCTTCTCTATGGATGGATAGGGAGATCGGCCCTTAAACCATCACGCGCGCCCAGTGCGGATTGATAGTTATTAACGACTGCTAATGCAGCCGGGACCAACGGCTTAACGTGCCTTCCGAAGCACGGAGGAGCTCGAGATGAAAACTTTTTTTTTTTGTGGTCACCCATCCTATGACCGGCCTTTGCGAAAGTAGCTTAACTTCAACAATCGCAGACCGAGCGCGTTTACCGCTGCGCCACCGAGCTCCTCCTGCGCCACCACACATACCACACGTAAATACCACAAAATAATGAATATACGCCTCAGTTTTTTACTAAACAAAACTTGTAAGTAACTAAAATTGAATAAATTAATAACGAATACGTATTTATGTAAATATTTGCTACGATTTCTCGAGTCCAGTATCAAGATATTATGTTTCATTTATGTAAATGTATCGTTTTTGAAACATATCCAAATAGTTTTACGTTCCATACATATTACTATTGGCAAGTTAAAAGTATCAAATTACATCCAGATTTCTTTTTTAATTTATTCTAAGCTCATTATAAAACGGTGACTCATAATGAGCCATTTATGAATGACTTGGAGCCTATAATTAATTATATTTATTAATTTTATCATTTATAATCGGGATGTAGGTGTAACAGGTTATTCGTATTGTTTGGAAGTGATCACTGATCAGACTAACCGGGTGAGAGCCCTCAGCGCTCCCCATTTGTCCGGCCAAATAGTTAATGCCGTTTGCGGCAAATCTGCAATAAGTCACGTCAAAAAAAAACTCTTCTATCCATACCATAGAGCCGGTTAAATCATAATCGTAATCATTTATTTACTTCAAACATTTTATTTGCATAAAAAGGCCACATTAAGCAATTCAATTATTTAACTTTTTGGCATCGTACACTTTTATATGGGGTATTAGTGACATCGTAACGAAAACATTGATTGATTCAGACCATGATTCTGAGTTGACCAAGTGAAATTTTCATGAATTTTCCAACGGAATATTCCACTAGATATGACCTCAGAATCATGTTGTGATGTCTTCGTGCTGCATGCCAGACAATGTTTTTTAAAGCAAAGAATGATCTCATTCTTACTATTACTAACAATCCATTATGAATAACCAATAGATTTATGCATAACGCTTTTTTTACAAAAAGAGATATCACGTATTTTGTAAGAAATACAATAAATATTGTATATATTACTTTGTAAACCTGTCTCTATACCGTTCATATATTTATTTTCTATTTTCGGAAAAAATGCCAATAGGTAAAATCTTCTTTTGTAAGTCTCTCTCTCTCTCTCTCTTTTCTTTTCTCTCTCTCTTTTGTAAGTAATATATTATATTCGACAAAAGTAGCTGTTTATGTTATATAAATTACGTAAAATAACAAAAACAGCCTATCTATAGTCCTACCTGGCCACCGGCCTCCCAACATCGATCTGGAAGAAATCGCTTTAAGCGGTAAGACTGACCTGCACTTTATAAGTAAGTAATGTAGTTGTTACTTGAGCCATGTCAGTGGCCTTTGTTATATGAGCCATATCAGTGGCCTTTAACGGCTGAATAGTAAACTTGAGGTGAGGATGAGTTTCCTAAATTTCATACGCCTGGCAAGTCCCGTCTGTAATTTCTCTCTGAGAATCTCCCGTCTATAATTTCCCTGAGAATCTCCCGTCTATAAAATCCCTGAGAATCTCCCGTCTATAATTTCCCTGAGAATCACCCGTCTATAATTTCTCTTAATTACACAGAGAAACACAATGTTTACACATTTTATTTTACTTTTATTTAATATTTATTTATGATACAATTTACAAGCTGCACGCTGCACTACACAGTTACAAACAATAACGGTAGTATTAAGAGCTAGCTTAATTACAAGTCGTCAAAGCATGCACAATCAAGTGAACAACAAAAATGAGATATAATCTACTTATATTACAAATGAATAGAAAAAAAAATAGCAGCCAGTGCAATGTTTTTAAATGCATAGTAATGTCAAGATCGTAATATCTAGCTAACATAATTATTATACATTCTACAGAGCCTGGAAATAGCAGCATATTGACCCAAATTACGTAGTTCTGGATGATGGAGTTACAAAGAAGGAGTAGGCAATAGTGAATTTGTAACTGAATTTCTAAACACGCAATTTAGATGCACGTTTTCTCGAAAAATTTCGACTCACGAAATCTCGACACATAGTATATCGACAAACTACATTTGGACACACGTAATCTCGACATACAAAATACCGACTTAGTACATTAAATTTCTCTGTTCAATTGCATTGCTCTGTGCACGTACACTCGATGTAAGAGTAATGTTGCATTGTGACAGAGTCGCGCACGAACTAGCGCAGACTAGTCACTGCAGACACTATTGCCAGGTACACTGACCACGGTATACCTTGCTTCGCTACACATACACAACACACACAGCAACACAACATACGCAACAACACATACAACAACAACATACGCAACAACACAACACAACATGTTTTTTATTTATGTGACTTATTATTTATTTATCATAACATCACCATTACCATTACAGTTGCCCAAAGCGTTAAAAGCGGCTCCTACATCATGAGTCAAATACAAATTACGATAACATGTCACAACATGGTATTACTTATTTTAAGACAAACTAATTACTATTGCCATTCCATTTACACCACTTTTGTTCCTTCCTCTCTCATCAGATTTTTTTTTGACGTGACATATTGTAGATTTGCCGCAGATGGCATTAACTACTTGGCCGGACAAAACTCTCATTTTTTTTTTGTTTTGGTTTTCCCCGAAGGGTAAGGCAAAGGGAACTATGCCCATACAGCCATGTCTTACGTAATTTTTTTCTTGATGATTGATGAAATGATGAAAGATGATGATGATGAAACCTAAGCCCCCACCCTCGGAGTAGACTCCTACTCCGAACCCCAAACGAATCAACTCAAAAGTTCGCATAAACTTTCGAGTTATGAAGCGGCTTCCTGGCACGAAGCGAAAATAGGCAGATACACTTTGTTTATTGAATACTCCTATATAATAACACTCGCGAATGTCTTCCGACTAACTTAATGCGATCATTAACCACAAAACACCACTTCGTATTAATTATTTAGATTATTCAATGAAGAAAGCAACTGTCCCGTTCCCGTTTCCCGCCAAAAAGCCACACACACAAAACTCTCATCAGAGACTTCATGCACGCTCGCCGGTTTAGGGTATTCTTGACCTGGTCTTCCATAATTTTAATAAACTTATCAATCAATTCGCTAAGTTTGTTTTTTCCCTAACACGCATGCCACGTGGTTTTGTTCGTATTTTGACAGAACTACATGACTTATGTAGGTTCACATTTTAACAGCAATCGACAAAACGACATAATTTTATCGTCAGAATCGATAAAAGTACAACATTTTATCACGTTGCGTATGATAGCCGTACTGATCGCGGCATAGGCCTTCCTCTTGCCCTACCACTATAAAAAAAAAATTCTTATAAAATATAAATCAGACTCCTAAACTACAATGCAAAGTCCACCAATCGTAACACCCGACTCACGCACACATTTCGGCGCTTATTTACAATTACACGATCAATAAACTGTCTTAATAAGAACTAGAAAGTTAATTGCGCGCTGCCTGTATTCACTCTTAGTTAAAATAAATTACGCTCGCCATAATGTGAATTTGAGACTATTGGAAGTCTCCGACTTCGTTCGCTTCGTCAAAATTTCCTTTCCTTCCAAAAATAACATAAGCTCATAACTATATACCAATTGGTTTAATCAGAGGTACATCCATCGCAAAATGAACATTTCTATCGTAACCCTGTGGGTAGTGAGGTGGATTACCAACCTCATCAACCCTGGTGTCAGGGTTACTATTGAGCCGCCAAAGGCCTCTGATATGGCTTATGTAACAACTACGTACTTACATCAGTAAGTAGTAAGCGGGATCGTCTTAGTTTCGGACAATCAGGTGATCAGCCTGTAATGTCCTAACCAAACAAGGGATCAAAATGAACTAATAGACCAATTTGATAGGTGGTAAGCCGTATCGCCGTCTGTAATGGTCGAACCAACCGTATTAGTGGAAGCTAGTCCGGTACCGGGGTTCAATCCAGCGCTCCCTGTTTGAGAAGCAAGCCGGTAAACCACAGGACCACAGTGACTACTTCCTACCAAACATAGTACTTATATAATTTTATAAATTAGTAGCATAAAATAAAGAGTAATATATTACGTTGAAACCGCCCCGCACCAATTCGAATCGAGCGCTTACCTCACCCCCTCTGGGTCTCAAATTGGCCGTAAGTCGCTAAAGTGTAAGAGGGAAAGCACGAACTATCATGTGAGATAATACTACCTTGTCACCCGCTTCACTGCCAACCGCGATCGCACCTGTGTCAGGGACACGCGGGGGCGCGTCTCGCGGCGCGGTGCGCGGGGTGTCAAGCGTTTTCTCCGTTCATGGAAGGCCGCGCGTCAAGCCGCGTGTCAACCCGTGCGTCAAGCGGCACGCGCAGGTCTTGGCGCGTCATCCGCCGCGTCGTCTGCCGCTTCGCTAGCCGCGACACCCGCCTTACGTGACGCTACAACTCAAACAAACGCCTGCAAAAACGCTTCTCCGTGAACGCTCAGTACATCGTCATACGTTTGTATTCCCCGCCGCCCGCGTCGCATGATGCGCGGCCTGAGGATTATATCAGACCAATAGACAAACATACTATTCGTACTGCCATACCTATATTCGATTAAAACAGATGTACCTACGTATAGTTAAACCAGTTTTTATTATGCATGTGAAATTAATACGAACTTCCGAGAGCTAACGGACTTCTGTGCCCGGTACAGTTGCTACTTGCACTCATGTAACTCAATCATATCTTTGATAGTTTTGAACTTTGACTTCGTTTTATTAGAGCTAATGAATTGGTTAAAGAAATTCATAAGTTTGATTGGAATTATTTTATTAATAATCATTTTAATATAAACTTTAACCGCTAACACGTTGGTCTAGCAGAAAGCTCGCGGTGAGACGTGGGTATCTCATTCATCATCTCGTGTACCTCAGACTACCCCATTTGGGATATAATCTTCATCATCTCCCTAGCATTATCCTGTTTTTCACAGGGTTCGCTTACTTAACCTGAAGATTTGACAGTTGCGGTTTCTTACAGAAACGACACATACCTCCGAAACGCATTTGTCGGAAATGTGGATTACATCACGATATTTTCCTTCACCGCTGAGCACGTGATCCACACATGGATTTTGAAAACAAATTCAAAAATCATTGATGCCCGTGCTGGGATTCAAACCTGCGAGCACATAATGAGAGTTCTTCCAACTGGGCTTCAACACAATCATCATACAAACAATTCACCCAGTTTCTGCAGGTTCTCGCTCTCAGCACGATGCTGTACATGAATAAGTCATTAAAAGTTATCGAGTCTGATGCACCGATGACCTCCTCATTCAATGCGCTTATAATCAAACGTGCATACCTCTACTATTGTACTGTATTCTGGGAGGTATTCTGAAATGTATCACTGCATAGTATAAAACAAAGTCGCCTTTTCTGTCCCTATATCCCTATGTACGCTTAAAACTTTAAAACTACGCAACGGATTTTGATGCGGTTTTTTTTTTAATAGATAGAGTGATTCAAGAGGAAGGTTTATAATGTTATACAGCCATTAAATAGTGGAGAAATACTGTTATTTTTTGAGGTTTTTAATGTGATGTCGTTTTTTTCATTCTTTCCTCAGCTTTGCACCCGAGCGAAGCCGGGGCGGGTCGCTAGTTCGATTATATAGTGAAAATACACGGTAAACATACCTCCGGAAAGCATTTCTCGGGAATGTGGGTTTCCAAACGATGTTTTCCATCACTGATGAGCATAGTGATAATAATTTATGATTATGTTCCAAACATGAATTCGAAAATCATTGGTTTAGGCCCGTGCTAATCCGAACCTGCGATCCACAGTGAGGGCCAAGTTTTCTTCTAACTAGGCTACCACGGGTTCAATAAAAAAGTAATAATAAAAATAAGTTTATTTCTCACTCACAATTACAGTAAAACTTAACATAGTACTACACGGGTGAATAAATATAAAAATATAAAATCCTTAAAAAACAAAAGGAGTTGTGGTCATGACGAGCTACCTCCTATATTGATAAAAAAACTGTGCCGAAGAGTTAACACCCGTTTTAACATTTTTGATTAATCAGTCATTTGCTGAAGGCACTGTTCCTGATTTATTAAAAGTATCTATCATAAAGCCCATTTATAAAAAAAGGTGACAAAACTGACTGCTCCAACTACCGACCAATAGCTCTTTTACCTACATGTGCAAAAATTCTTGAAACTGCAATGGCAAACCGCCTTTACTCTTATTGTGAAAAATATAAAATCTTTAATGAATCCCAACATGGATTTAGAAAAAATCATACTACCTCATTAGCTGTCTTCAAATATATTTCTGAAATTTTAAACATAATAAACATCAAAAAATATGCTGTGGGTATTCTCCTCGATATGAGCAAAGCATACGATCGCGTACTTTACGATATTTTACAAAAAAAACTGTATGGGGTGGGTGTCAGAGGTATTGCTTACCAATGGTTTCAGTCTTATCTCAGAGACCGCTGCCAGTATGTAGAGATAGAATATCACAATCATATCTCAGGTGACATAACGAACGTTAGATCACAAAAAGCTCAAATTAATAAATCTATCCCCCAGGGCAGTGTGTTAGGTTGCATTCTATTTTTACTATATATAAATGATCTGCCAAAAATCATAGAAAACTCTTGCACCTTATTCGCTGACGATATTTCAATAGTAATACCCTTCCAAAACTCATCTAATTTAAATTCTTGCCTTGACAAAATATTAAACAAACTAGCAAACTGGTTGGAAGAACATAACTTACAACTAAACTTTACTAAAACTAAATTATTACAATTTAAACCTTACCAAAAACGCGCTTTAGAAATTTGCTATTCATTTCAAAATCAAAAATTAGAATGTGTAAAATCATATCCACTGCTAGGTATCAATATAGACTCTAACATAGATTGGAAAGACCACATTAACAAGATTTCTGCAAAATTATCAAGATTTACCTATGCACTATACGAACTGAAAAAATGCACCGATGCTAAAACAGCTCTCATAGCATACCATGCCTACGCAAATGCCTGGCTCCAGTATGGCATCGTACTCTGGGGAAACAGCACAAATATAGATAACTTATTTATTTTACAAAAAAAATGCCTTAGAATAATAGTAAACATTGATTCAACGACAAGCTGCAGACCCTATTTTACAAAACTTAAACTCTTAACTCTAACATCTTTATATATTTATCAAGTCAGTATATTTGTCAAAAATAATCCACATTTATTCCCGCTTTACTCTCGCCCCCAAAACCTACGGCCTCACACCAGACTAGCCCAACCTTTTAGTAAATTGCAAATTATTCTCTCAGGTCCATTCGCTATGTCTGTTAAAATATATAATAGGATTCCAAAAGCCTTGTTATTATTTATTTTGTTTAAGCCTAAAAAATATGCTTTAACTCTCTTTTAAATTGCTGTGCCCAATCCGGGTCCATATGTGTTACATACCTTATATTACCAACCTCCTACCATGTGGAACGCAATAAATGATATGATTATGATTATATGATTATGATTATGAATATGAAAATGTCAAAGGTGGCGAACTTTCATATTATTTTTTCCTGAAAAATTGGGTTCCGACATAAAAAAGGATAGTTCTAGCTACGAGGTAACTTGTTCCTCCTGATTGTCCGAAAGTAAGATGATCCTAGCTTCGGAAGCCGTTGGTCCCGGTTACTACTTACTGAAGTACGTGGTCGTTCATGTGCCATGTCAGGGGCCTTTGGCTCAATAACATCCCTGACACCAGAGTTGATGAGGTTGGTAATCCACCCCACAACCCACACGACAGAAGAAGACCAATCAACCTATTCACCAAGCTCATTCACCGACTCACATGTGGGAACTACCAAATATGGATCACTGAACAGCACTAATAATTTTAATAACTGTTTAAAATATGCAGCAATAAAATGCTATAAACATGTAATTAATATCTAATCACAGCTAGAGACAGCCGGTGCAGCCAACATAAACAACAATTTTATGTTATAAATAACAGATTTTCTTTGCTTATAATAATTACTACACCTGCAAAAGTTTGTTCTTAATGAAATAAAATGATTGATAATGAAGTTAGATGGTCGACCGGAGTTCTTTTTAAATGTATAATGACGTAATTAAGACTATTAAATCTGTAATTATTGCGTAGAAATTGGTGATAAAGTTTTAGACGTAACTGTGAATTGATCTGATTATTTTTAAGTGAAAGTGCGTACTTATTGACCATGGGATCTACGGTCATAGAGAAAACTATAGACATAAATGAACCATTTTATATACGAGTAGGTACCTACTACTGAAATGAGCAAAGTTCATATGCAGACAAACTTGATATTTGGTTATAAAAAGTACCTACAGTTGAATATCATCGTCGTCACTAATTTAAGAGCCACGCTCTTGTCGGTGTAGCATTTTCCATGTTACTTTTTAGGAAAAAATAGGGCAGTGGTTTCCCTCTTGCTTTCTCTCCCGCAGTACTCTGTCTGACGCGAGTAGGATGGCGCTCAGTTGTCTATTTCAATGCCGTACTATTAGAGTCCTAGGACCCATGTCCTCCGCCTCTGAATAGTACTGACAGTTACTGCTGCCCTCTGCCAGGTTCCAGGTTACAGTCCCCGTGACTCGCCTCTTCCGTCCTGCATTGCCGTACCGATGGCTCTCATCTCCGTTGAGGTCTTCACCCGGGCAAGGGTTCTACGTTATACCCCGTAGGTCTGGGTCCCTATCCGAACTCAGTCACCATATTACTGCGGCCTACTGAAGTAAGAGGCGCCCACCCCCGCGGCTAGGACAGGACAGGTGTCAAGGTTACTATTGAGCCGCCAAAAGCCCCTGACATGGCCTATGTAACGACTACTCACTTTATACTTTTTTTAGCGATTTTATAAAATCAATTTATTTTCTAGTTCATTCCTGATTTGGATTACACCGTATTATATGAGACTTAAGCACAGCTAGCTTTGCCTATGAGGTGTGATGCTTTTGTGTTCTTGTTAATTTGCAGTAAATAATGCAGAAATAAATTAATTACCATCAGTAGTAATATATAAGTATATTTCAGACGATTCATATGACTATGATTGAGCCGCCAAAGGCTCCTGACATGGCTCACGTAACGATTACTCACTTACATTGGTAAATAGTAACCAAGACCAACAGCGGGTTGATGAGGCTAGTATTCCACCTCACAACCCACACAGGTAATTCTGCAAACTTAATCTCAGTATACTTATGTAATATAATCTGTTTATTTCTGTAGTATGTATTCTGTAATGAATTACCAATGCACCTTAAATACACTTTCACACATAACACATACATAACATAAATAGCCTATATACGTCCCACTGCTGGGCACAGGCCTCCTCTCAATCAACCGGAGAGGGTATGGAGCATACTCCACCACGCTGCTCCACTGTGGGTTGGTGGAGGTGTTTTTACGGCTTATAGCCGGGACCAACGGCTTAACGTGCCCTCCAAAGCACGGAATCAACTTACTTTTTCAGACAATCAGGCGATTCAAGCCTGAAAAGTCCTTACCAAACAAAGGACAGTCTCACAAAGTGATTTCGACAATGTCCCCATCGGGAATCGAACCCGGACCTCCAGATCGTGAGCCTAACGCTCTAACCACTTCCACACAGTCGATTAAAAGACAACGTGTTCCTCGCATCCTAGGTTGATATACGAGTGATGGAGATAATCTGTGCTGATGTGTAGTCGCTAAGTGATCGTTTGTTTAGTGCGGGTGGTCTGCGAGTGAGGGCGATGAGGTCATTCTCTGAGAGAATAACTTCGGCCAGTCCCCCGTGTGAATAAATCAAAATTCTAATTTAAGTTATGATGAATTTAATCATCGTTTTTGGGGTTATGTATAAATCTTTTAAGGGGCAATGTATACGTTTTTACAATAAGATTCCCATTGACATTCAGAATTTGCCTTTCAACTGTTTTAAGACAGTAGTTAAACAAAAACTTTACAAAAAAGGTTATTATAAAGTTAGTGATTATTTAGAAGATATGAATGCATGGGATTGACTGTCTGAGAACTGATATTAGGCAGCTAAATTACTCAATTGTATACCAATATTTTATGTTTATTTTTATTTTTTTAAAGAACGTCTAGGGCCCTGTGCCGAGGTTTTTCTTGCAGCTTCTTTTCCCCGGCTATACAGGTTGTGAGAAGCTGCAGTAGTTTTAGGCGGATAAGACGTTCGTTATGTAAAATTGACGATTCAAAGTGTAACTATGTTACCTACTGAATAAAGATATTTTTAAATTTGAATTTGAATTTGAATTTGAATACTTTTTAACAATAAAATACCAGATAATATTTTAAATTTGCCAGAAAATATTTTTAAAGCTCATGTGAAGCTTACTTTATGTAAAAAAGCTTATTATGAGATTAATGATTACCTAAATGATAAAAATGTCTAGTATTGAGTTTGTTCCTCTAGTTATTAAATAACTTGTAATGTATACCGTTATTGATTTAAAAGATATGTTGCTTTTGCAGTTTCTGGTCATTTCTTCTCCTCAGCCATAACACCTTGCGAAATGACGTAAATTCAAAATGTTACATTGGCCTTCAACAAGTTTATCCATAACACGTTGAATAAATGATTCTGATTTCTGATTTCATGAAGATTTAGATTAAATCGTTTTTCTACCTGTTGGCTTCACGCACGACTTCAAAAAGTCCAGGACTTTACTTTCGTAGACCTTAATTGAATGTCTAACTATCATGTACCAAAAAAAATAAGTGTAGCACTTACAACAGGGCTCTGCAAATTGATGTATTTCTTTGACTTAACAAAAGCTTGAATATAATTAAACAAATTTTGTTGATTTTTGAATTTCGCATTTTTTTTTCTTTAACAGAATTATTATAGGCAAACTGAAGTCGTCCATTGTAGATATCGTAGGCCACACTCGGGTACTGTGATTATAGATGATACACTTGATTCAGGCTGATTAGGTCGCGTCACTGGTGAAAAATGAACTTAGTTGAACTGCATCCATCATTCCAGACATCACTAGACATGCATTCAAAATAATTACCAATTATAGAGATTTTTGGTTGAATAAGATTCAACTTTTAAATGACTCCATTCTTGCATTGCTCTCGATTCTTAGAAGTACGTATAAAGTAGGTGCATACATTTATAGATTGACCGTAATCGTTATCTGGTTCTCTCGTTAACGGCTTCGTCCCGGGTTCAAATCCCGGCGGGGACACACCACGAAAATCACTTTTGATTCACCTCACAACCCACACGATAGAAGGAGATCGTTATCTGGGAGGCAGAGAGGACTACTGGATTCATAATGGTGTTAGTCCAAAAGGTCACAAAACAAACAAAAACATCGTGAGGAACCCTATCCACATTCCCGAAAAATGCGTTTCGCAGTTGTGTGATCTAACCTGTGTGGCAGGTTTTCCCTTCGCGGGTTGGAAGGTCTCACCAAACTTTTTAGCGGCCTCCGTGGTCCAGTGATTGAGCGATGGGGTCACTATCCGGAGGTCACTTTGTGATCCCTGGTTTTGTTAGGACATTACAGGTTGATCATCCGAATGTCTAAAAGTAAAACGATCCATGCTTCGAAAGGCACGTTAAGCTGTTGGTCCCGGTTACTATATACTGATGTAAGTACGTAGTAGTCGTTACCTTCGTACGTAGTAGTCAAATCAGGGACCTTTGGCATCTTAATAATAACCAGGGTTGATGAGGTCTGTAATTCACCTTGTTACGAACTACTTGCAGAACATTTTATAGCATTTTTACATGTTTTTATATTTCCTTTTTTTCACAACGCCTTGAATTGGTTTTGTTTTATATACGTCTTGTGATCCTCGTTGTGTTGTCGCTGAACGAAGTGAAAACTCCTTTGTCCAAAACTCTATGGTCCAGTCTTTTAAAAAGAAACATAGTAGCTGACATTTTTAAGAAGAAAACAAGACAGTTGACAATCGGGAACGAAAAGGATTGGTCATGGTTAAACTTTTATTTGTTTGTTTGTTGGTGAAAGCAAAGAAAACCCTTTCGGAAGCTTAGTATTTATTTATCGTAATACAGGTCAGATCTCGGCTATCACCGTAGCTCACACACCACATATCCCACACTATGAAGAAGACCGAACTTTCTGTTAGACCAAGTGATATGAAGCAGCATAACATCTCAGGGTTGTCAGATTGAAAATGAAAACAAACAGATAGACGATACCGGACTCGACCGACCGGTCAAAGGTCAGGGCGAGTAATTATCTAATTAGCTGCTTACAGGCCTCAAATGTTTACGACGTTGCTTATGAGTACCTTTACTATCCAAACATTACTGTTGGAACTCGATTTGCTTATCTACATTTATACAGGTTAGTAACATAATGTAAGTGTCGTAACGAAAACTTTGAGGGATGGAATTTTCCGTCGCAAAAGTACGGAGCTGAAATTATTTTTTAAAAAATTACAAGTATTTCTCGACAGAAAATTCCACTTGATATCAACTCAGAATCTTGGTATAAATCATCCTCAGTATTTGTTACGATGTCACTAACACCCATACATTATAAGAAAGAACTGTTCTTCCACGTCTACGAAGCTGTTCTATCTGAAATCTCCATCCAGAAGGAGAACATACGTATGCCAAGTCTGCAATATACAACCTCCTAGCCTTCCCAGCGAAATCAACTTGATGTCCTCTAGCGAAAATGTTACCATCCGAAACAACTACAAAATTAACATCCCAGTTGATAACTCGTTTGAAGCACTATCAGATGACAATGATTACTCGTCTTTCCACTCATCCCCCGTACGCGAGCACAATAGAAGTTGCCCTGATGATACCTATAGCGACAGTAAAGAGGGACTAAAAGAAAAACTACTTGTACTACAACAAAAATTAGACATGGCTGAAAATGAAAAAGAAAAACTAATATTAGAAAACTGTACACTAAAGAAAAAAATTGAAATGTATGAAAAGCCTCACAAAACTAGTCAAGTCATCTGTAAGTCAACGAACAAAAAACCTGTGAAAACACAAAACAGAAAGAGCCTCACCAAAACCAAGCTCAACTTCTCCCATTTAGAACAACACGGAGAGACATCTTCGCCTGTGAAACTTGCGCCAATAAAAAACTCTTGTAAAAATATTCCTGATAATAACTCTCAAAAACCGAAATTGCTCTTAATAAGTAATATTGAAAACCGTTACAACCTGAAACTTGCACTACGAGACTACAGTGACCACGAAGTTTGCCGATACCTTATTCCAGGTGGAGGAACGGAGCAACTTGTGACCGACCTACAAACAAAATTACTGGACTTTACACAAGAGGATATTTGCGTTATTTCTATAGGAGAGAATGACTTTTTGTATAACAAATACTACCACGATATTGTCAACAAAATTAAAATTGAACTCCAAAAAGTTCAGCACACAAATGTAATAATAATTCTACCTACTTACAAATATAGCCGAACTGCAAACCTATTTAACAGCCGAATAGAAATGTTCAATAATTTACTACACTCAGACAACCTTTTGCACCAATATGCCTACATACTAGACTCGAACAAAAATCTGGAATGTTCACACAGAATGTTTTCAAGAGTTGACGGCTGTATTCGTAAGTACGGCATATTAAAAGTCTTTCATGATTTAAAAAATCTAATTAGTGACATTAAAAATTACGACAGTTATAAATATGAGAACTCCATATTATGTAACAATTCTAGTATATATAATTTAGACTGTACTGTAAGAAAAGTATATCAACAAAAAAAACAAAAATTAATAACAGATTACTTTAAAGAAACTAATAACTTTTTTCGTAAATAATTGCCTCACTTCAAATGAAACCAACAACAAAATGGTTTTATTACACCAAAATATTCAAAGCTTTCTACCAAAAAAAGAATTATTAGAAATTACGATTGAAGAATTAATAACTAAAGGAATTGACCCAGACATATTATGCTTTAGCGAATCATTTATAAAACAGGGGGAAGAGCGTTACGTCAAGCTAACGAATTATAAACTGGCAGCTAACTATTCTCGCACATCTAAACGAGGCGGTGTCATTATCTTAACTAAAAAAGGCTTAATATTTAAAAAAATAACAATTTCAGATAGGTATTTGCTATCAGGTACTTTCGAATGTTGTGGTATAGAGGTTACTGGTTGCGGACTAATCGTACTCTGCATTTACAATTCACATAAAAAACATAGTATGTCTTTTTTAACCAGATTAGAAGGACTTATTTATGACTTACTTCATAAATTTCCAAATAAAAAACTTGTAATAACAGGAGATTTCAACATTAATACATTAGCAAGCTCAACGGAATCAAAAAATCTAAAGAAAATTGCAGATTACTTTGGCCTAAAGTTTTATATAGATTTGCCTACTAGACAGGGAAACTGTATTGATCACATAATAAGTACGATAAGGAGAGGATCTGGTAAAGTATTATCCTTAAATTTATCTGATCATAATATGGCTCAATTGTTTACATTTCCAATTAAAAGATCCTCTATCTTTCACCAACACTGGTTTATCTACAAAAGAGACTATAGTTTAGAAAATCAGAAAAAGTTTTACAAACATCTTCAAGCAATAACATTCACTGAAGTTTATCAAGAGATAGACATTAACAAAGCCTTTAATCACTTCTATGAAATCTTCTGTATACTCTATAAACTATGTTTCCCTAAAATAAAGGTTAAGATCAGTAACAAGCCCAATAAGTTAAGGTGGATCTCCAAAGGATTACGCATCTCCTGTAAAACTAAGAGATCATTACGATTCAATCTCTACAAAAGCCAAAGTAAAAATAAAATAAACAAGAATACTTACTCAAATTATTGCAAACTATTGAAAAAATGCATGTTTCGGGCACAGAGGAACTACAACGACAAACGCCTCCAAAACAGTAACAATATTGGTAGAGATTCATGGAAAATTATAAATGAAGAATCTGAAACTGTAAACTTGAAAAGTGACATTACAAAATTAAATATAAAATCAAAAATAATCACAGACGCGAATGAAATAGCTGAAGCTTTTAACGAATTTTACATACATCCAGCTAATGACATACATAGTGTCAAATCTCAAAGGGCATACAATTTAGATTACCTGCCAAATTCCTTTTTTCTTCAACCTGTTGGTATAACAGACGTTCTAAATACTATACAATCACTTAAAAACTCAAATGCTTGCGGCCATGATGAAATATCCACGAATATACTAAAAAAAAGTAAAATCGAACTAGCTAAGGTCCTCACTTACCTTATAAATCTATCATTTGAGACTGGTTGCTTCCCAGAAGCTCTAAAGCTTTCAATTGTAAAACCAATCCACAAAAAAGGTAATAAAGAAACTATTGCGAACTATCGACCTATTACGCTAATCCCTGTTTTATCAAAAATCTTTGAGAAATGCATACATAAACAAATTATGAATTTTTGTATTAAATTTAATCTCATAAAGCAGGAACAAAATGGATTTCAACCAGGAAAATCTACAACACTTGCAGCCTTTAATCTGGTCCATAAAGTCGTTTTAGGTCTTGACACAAAACAATGGACGACTGTACTATTTTTCGACATGTCCAAGGCTTTCGATTTTGTGTCGCATGACATTTTGATAAAAAAATTGTACAGCTACGGCATACGTGGACCAGCCCTATCATGGCTGCGAACCTATCTTGAGAACCGGAACCAATGTGTGGAAATTAACAAAATAGATGACCTTAAACTTGTTACCCCCCATCGCTCTAGAATTAAATCAAATAAATCTGGTGTACCTCAGGGGAGTGTCTTAGGACCTCTATTATTCTTATTGTATATCAATGACTTACCACAAATTACAAGACATGCATGTATTATGTTCGCTGATGATTTATCAATAATTATAAAAAGTAATCCGGATAATATAAATATTTATGAAGATGATATTAACAACACTATTAAATCTGTAGTTGAATGGCTTGACAGTAATAATCTGTGTCTAAATCTAAAGAAATCCAAATATATACAATTTAATGTGAAAGGACGTAAAGAAATAAACCTTAATTTAAATTACAATGGAATTACACTAGAAAAAGTAGATAATGTGAAATTTTTAGGCATAGACATTAATAGTAAACTCAATTTTGATAACCAAATAGAAAAAGTTAGTGATAAGCTAAGTAAATTTGTTTACGTCCTAAGAAGACTGTCTAGACTAACTTCACAAAGAGTTACACTACAGGCTTACTACGGGTATGTTGCCTCAGTTCTCAATTACGGACTCCTGCTATGGGGCAATGGCAAAGATAACAAGAGAGCACTTGTAGCTCAAAAACAGTGTATTAGAGCCATCTGCAACAAAGCACCTTATATTTCGTGTCGTCCGCTGTTTGTAAGCTTACGAATTATGACAGTCCCTTGTATGTATATACTGGAGGTGTTTAAATTTGTTAAAAAGCATGGACATTTGTTTAAGACAGCAGCTGATATTAATCCTAGAAGGAGACGACTACCACACGAACTAGCAAGGGACTACTGTCCAAAAACTACACTTTGTTTAGAAAGTCCTCATAACATGTGCATAAAAGTATACAATAAGATACCTGATAAATTTAAAAACGGACCCACTAAAGTTATGACTTTTAAATTACGCGAATGGCTTATTACTAATAGTTTTTATAGTATTAGAGAATTTTTGAATTTTTGACATTTGCATGCTAATAATAATTAGCAGGATAGAGATGCTGTAACACTGCTTTATACCATATTTGTGACTCTGTACCTACCTATCCTAAGCGAATAAATGATTTCTGATTTCTGATTTCTGAACAAAAATGAAAATGTATAATATGTGTGTAATAGGTTTTACCTAAATAAACTTTTTTATTATTAAGTACGTATGTAATTTCCATATCTCGGGACTATGGGTCCCGGACTTTTGGAAGGCGTGCGTGGGGCCCATTGCGGACCCACCATACCACTAGCCCTACCCCTGGTGGTAGGGTGGGTCCCAAACCATACCACCATAATGATGTGACAAAGTACTCGTATGGTTATTTATCTATGATTATTGTTTCCGCAACTATTATTATCTATTTGTTGCAATAATGTAAAAGTAACGAATGGAAAAGTTTATAAACTACATCGAAACGTTTTGGTTGAAAATACATTCCCCTGTAGTATTTAGCGTTTTCGGTGAGCGCCATCGAACAACCAACGTTTTAGAATCATTTCATTCGAAAATAAATAAATTACTTAACAAGAATACTGTGACATTAATGCGTTTACTGAATGTATTACATAAGATTCATGATGCAAATATGGTACCTAAAAAACGGCGAATAAACCAAATTATCAACGACGATTTTATAATTGATGTACAAATTAATAACAACACTATTACTTGATGGCATGATGGTGGTATGGTTTGGGACCCACCCTACTACCAGGGGTAGGGCTAGTGGTATGGTGGGTCCGCAATGCGGGGGCCGAAGCCAACACGTAGAGGCCCCTTAAGACAATTTGATCTAAATGTTGTGTGACACCAACCGGAGATTATCCCTGTACGCACTATGGGAGTGCACCCAAAGACAATCCCCGGTTCGTGTAGGACTATTGCAGATTATGGGAATAAAGGGAACTGGGCTATTGGGTTGAGTGTTAATGGACCGGGATACTGGGGCTATGGGAGACTATGGCGCCTGCTCGGCTAATGTTAATAACATGGATACAATGAGCAGGCAGGCGGGATTATTATTATTTTACAATTTGGAAAAAAGCAGCCAGTGTTCTATTTAAGTTTTTACTACAAGAACATTTCCACTTTGGGAAGATTCTCGGGAACGGCACACCACATTGTGTTTGTGTCACAATTAAACTCTATGATAGCGTTTAACTAAATCGTTGACATTTGGTCTATCTCCAATTACCGCACGCACTTTACAATTTCGATTTATCGAATGAATACGATGGTTATAGAAAAAGTATATTGTCTTACATTTGACACGGCAGACGTCAAACTTTACGCTTTAGAAAGTTTTAACGGCGAAATTGTTGATAATTTGTCGTGTAATTGAATCGTATGTAAAGGGTTCGTGGAATGGTTCAATCACAATCAAAATTATATCTTAATAACACTTGACGACCTATTATCTAAGTTTGTTCCCATAACAGCCTCCGTGGTCTAGTGGTACAAACGTTAGGCTCACGATCTGGAGGTCCAGTTTCGATTCCCGATGGGGACATTGTCGAAATCACTTTGTGAGACTGTCCTTTGTTTGGTAAGGATTTTTCAGGCTTGAATCACCTGATTGTCCGAAAAAGTAAGATAATTCCGTGCTTCGGAGGGCACGTTAAGTCGTTGGTCCCGGCTATTAGCCGTAAAAACACCTCCACCAACCCGTATTGGAGCAGCGTGGTGGAGTATGCTCCATACCCCCTTCGGTTGATTGAGGGGAGGCCTGTGCCCAGCAGTGGGACGTATATAGGCTGTTTATGTTTGTATGTATGTTCCCATTGTGCATGTTATTTAACGTTCGATTATTGAATTTTGATTCTATACTTTAAGTTCTTTGCGCTGTATTTAGTTGCCTCACACACGTACGTAAACTCACGCCCACAATATGTAATGGGGTGGGTAGAGTGAGCTTGCAATCACTTTACGAAGTCCTAAAATGGATATGAACCTATTCGTAGTATGAACCGTATGCTTACTGGCGATCGGACTATCTCTCCGTCAGTTTTTACGACATTCGCGTTTTCACGAACACATCCTAAGTTTTATATTACACACATAAACTCACGCTCGTAATTCCCAATGGGGTGGGCAGAGACACGTAATCAAAGGCAACTTTCTAACAGATACCAATATAATTACCGAATTATTTTTTTTATAATACCTGAACCAAACTCTAAAAACTTCTCAATTTCTAAACTCGAACGACCTTAGGTCAATATAAACATGAGTGTACTGTTCACACTATGCCGTAATGTGTTTTTTATTCATGAGTTACCTCGGAATCGATTGAGCTATCACACGAGCAGTATCGATCATCGATTCTTTACAGAAAAATGGTGTAAGTCGAGTTTTTAATTTTCGAGGATAAAGTTTTTTTAGAACTATTAATAATAATAAACTTTACGTATTAATATTGCAAAATTTTTTAAAATTCATATTTTTAAACTAAAAACATGGATGTTACCTTTACAATAGTTAATAGCGCATTTAATACAGCATTGTAACTATTTAAACATTTTAATCACTTAATAATCCACAATCACGGCCTCTAACGATATCCATAGATAGATGAAATAATAAAAATGACATATAATATGACACTTTATAAACAATCTCTTCAGTTACAATACACTCTGTGACTAATAGACAGAAAATTAAAATAATTATAAGGTGTGAACCAAACCGAACGTCGAACATCGCGTGATAGACGCCATCTTTGATCCTACATCTGTCAAACGTTTCCCGTTCGAAAATCGAATCTAATAATAAGCACAACGAATCGATAAAATGTAAACACCACATAAACAATAACCAAATGAAGTGGTTATTTTGTACACGCTGTCAAATAATTATTTTGAAAAAGGAATAAAAATCTAAAATGGCGGAATGTATTGTCACGGCATATATTTCTCGCGCTCAGTCCGGTCCTGGAAAAGGAATCGCTATTTGATACGTTTTATTTATTCCTGTCCATGAATAAAATTGATAATTGTTTTGTTGATATGTTAATTCGAACTACACTTTAAATCGACCTTAACTTATTGCTTACGCTTAAATTAAATCAAGATTGGTGACATCAAACATTAAAAGTTCTTAAAAGAAGTAAATATATTCTAAATATTCCTATCCTTCTTTCTTCTAATAATATTGTTTTTATAAGAATATGAAATTAAGTAAATAACTTTATCTTCTGAACAAACACATACATATATAAATTCACGCCTTTAATCCATAATGGGGTGGGCAGAGCAACATGTAATCAAAGACAACTGGAGCCATTGTTCAACCTCTGATCCATGCCAATATTTTTTTTATAATTTTCGGTATTATGGATCATTTTCTGCTCTACGCCATTTACATGTCTTTATATCTTATGGCTGTGCCTACCTTGCTAGGACTGGACGTGAGTTATGTCTGTCCATCCGTCTTATTGACCTATTAAACATATAAATTAATACACATATTTAACCCTAACAAACTTACTTGCTAAAAATCATCTTGTACATTTTGTGAGCGACCTCCAACCGTCATACGATAATTAATTATATAATTACTTACATCCTTTTGGCATCGGTCACAAAAAACTGATTATGATAATTAACTCACAAA
Organism: Pectinophora gossypiella; assembly: GCF_024362695.1. Classification (NCBI taxonomy): domain Eukaryota; kingdom Metazoa; phylum Arthropoda; class Insecta; order Lepidoptera; family Gelechiidae; genus Pectinophora; species Pectinophora gossypiella. The sequence continues at coordinate 15,388,343 of NC_065417.1, forward strand.
TATAACAGTTCACGTACATAATAATATGTAGTTCGTATCGACTATGGGGTGATTTATTTTATTCTACATAATTAGTTTATTGGCTTAGAAATTCACACATTTAGAATATATTTATAAGCAATTAACTTTCTTCATAACCGGATATAATATAACATTCCAAATAAAATTTAATCTACTTTTTTTTGAGCGCGTTCAGCTGATATATATTGGGCCATGTCGTAAAAACCGCCAGTGGGATTGTGTGACATTAACTTTCTGGGAACTGATATTAGGAAGCCAAATTACTAAATTGTATAACAATATTTCGTTTTTTTTTTTAAACGTCTAGGAACCTGCGCCGAGGATTTTCTTGCAGCTTCTTTTCACTGGCTATACGGATTGTGAGAAGCTGCACTAGTTTTAGGCGGATGACGATAGCGTTCATTATGTAAAAAAAATGACGATGCAAAGTGTAACTATGTAACCTACTGTCTGTTTGTGAACTTTGAGAGATGATTCAGATCATGACTCTGAGTTGATATCAAGTGGAATTTTCCGTCGCAAAAGTATGAAACATTAAAAACTGAAATTTTCATGAATTTTCCGACAGGAGATTGCACTGGATGTGAGCTCAGAATCATGATCTGAATCATTCATACGATATCACTTACACCTTGTATATAGGCTGGTCACTTGTCTATTATTTTTTTTTGACGTGACTTATTGTAGATTTGCCGCAGATGGCATTAACTACTTGGCCGGACAAATGGGGAGCGCTGAAGGCTTTCACCCGTTACAACGTTTAAGACAGCAGGCCTGAGGGTGCCCAGTTGGGAGCGAACCTCGGCTCAGGGCGTCGTCTCACAAAGCGATTTATGTGATATGTCCCCGCCGGGATTCGAACCGGAGACCTCCGAATCACTGGACCACGGAGGCTACGGAGACCGTACACATCTACATAATATCTACACATCTAAAATTATTTTTTGAACCCGTTCACTAACTCTTAAACACCTCTATATACGTATAGCTTTTTAGGTCAATTATTTTAAAATACACTAACCTTTAACCTACGTTTAACCATAACCTCCTGTATCTATACCGTGCGGCGTGGTGGCGTGTTGAAAGCGAGCTGATCTCGTTTTTGTGTGAGAAATGATCGTCATTTGTTATCTGCGCGGGCGCAACCACCGAACTAATTGGATGAGGAACACTTGTAATGGTTGTACTATATATGAAATTTATTACTTTTTATATATTCTTGATTTCATGATAAGTACAACTTAATTTGATAACAATTTGATTAAATAATTAACAATGTTAATGAGGCTAATACATACATACATAAACTCACGCCTATTTCCCACCGGGGTAATCAGAGACTATAGAATTCCATTTTCTTCGATCCTGTCACACTTCTTTTGCTTCCTCCACATTCATCAATCATTTATCAGGCTAATAACACTTATTAAAACTTATATACTATGAAATCAATACATTTACGACGTTGTGCTTGCTAAGGCGACAATTTGCTAATATGAACATATCAGATACTGTTTTTACATACTAATGTTTTTTTGTAATGTTTTTTTATTTATTTATAATATGGTTTAACTTTATGAAGGAAGATTTATTACTAGCTGTTACCCACGACTTTTTTCGCGGGGAACTCTACTATTAAAACTATAGAAGTTCTGTGGTCTGACCTTCCAACCCGCGAAAGCAAAACAAGCCCAATACAGGTTAGGTCACATACCTCTAAAAATGCATTTCTCGGGAAAGTGGGTTCCCTCACGATATTTTCCTTCACCGCTGAGCACGTGATAATCATTTATGATCCAAACATGAATTCGAAAACAAATTCGACAATCATTGGTTTAGGCCTGTGCTGGAGTCGAACCTGTAACCTCAAAGTGAGAGTCACGCGTTCTACTAACTGGGCTACCACAGCCATCGACACTACTGTTACGTTTAATTTAGTAGTTATTATAAGTTTAGTACCTACCGGGAATATTATTTTCACGACGTTATAAATAGTAAGAAACAGTGAAATACGAACCTGCGACCTCGAAGTAAGAGGCAAGCGTTCTACCAACTGGGTTACCACGGCTTCTCCTCGTTCGTCAATCAAAACAAAACAAATGTGAAATAAAATAAAGTAATGGTAAATAACATCCTAGATATTCGATCATTTGAAACACATCGCCCTGGGAGGTACCTACAGCTGTAAGTACAATAAAACAAAACAGTTTTATTAGCGTCTCCGTAATCCCGGGTTAGAGGTCTGACGGCTTGTGACACCATAATGTCACTATCACCATCACCGTTCTTGGACCCAGCCAGTGTTGGCGAACTATCTATAAGATGACTATCGATAGACAGGATAAACAAACTGAAACTCAAAAATATCTGCGGGCACGGCAGTACCCCCGCCAAAACGAACAAAGCGAATAGGTATATTTTTCAGTTGGTTACATCGATATCTTTTGATTTTTTATATACTTATTTTTTACTATTATTAAGATAAATTGTTACTAACAAAATATGATTGTGACGAAATAAAATGGTTTTCAATTAGTTTATCCATGACTTATTTTTTTGTGTCAAAAATCTCATCCGCCTAAAACTACAGTAGCAACATAATCTGAATGTACTTACATATGTATCGGGTGAGAGCCCTCAGCGGCATTAATAGCTTTAACTACTTGATCGGCCAAGTAATTAATGCCATTTGTGACAACTTTACAATACAACAATCACCTAACCTGTATAGCCGAGGTAAAAAGTAGCCTCAAGAAAAACTTACAGGACCTAAACGTTCTTAAAAAATATTGTAATAAGGTTTCAGTAATTTGGCCGCCAAATATTATTTGCAGGACGGTTATGCCCATCATTCCCGTCTCTTTCAGATTTAGCCTTTTTTTGGCCTGACCTATCGACATCAGCTTATCTGTCTATCGATCAGCGACACTACTTAACTATTCCATAAACCTAATTGCCCCTAACTCTAGTCTGAGCCCGACTCCATTACTGAAAACATGCCAACAAATTGCAGGTCGTATTAGAAATCTAATGCGGTGGTTGAGTGGCATTATTTTTACTGTTCATTGACCATGTTTGGGCACCAATTTCTCTCGAACACCGACACTGAGGTCGCCGACAGCCTGAGAAGGTCGAACGACCTGCGACATACTCGCCCGGTACATACGTATCTAAACTCACGTCCTTAATCCCCAATAGGGTGAGCAGAGACACAATCAGAAGACAAAAAAGGTTAAATGCTGAAATTCATCCCATCACAATTAACATTTAACAGCCTCCTAAAAATTGTAGCAGCCTGTGCTCAGGGTTCATTTTCTGAGCACTGGACAATGGCTCATATATTGCCAAAACCCAGCTCTTATTTATAAGTAAATTATTAAGATAATATTAGCTATTAAGTGTCCTTTCATACTAACCCCTATGGATGTGTTAATGTCTGAAATAAATATATTTCAATTTGAATTTGAATTTCGTCCACTGGGATCCCCTAACCCGATCCCCCAGGGGATGCCCGTGAACTCATCGGACTCAGTGTGATAGTACTTTTTTTATTTTTTTAAGGGTATTCTGATGAACTGAGTTCACGGGGATCCCCTGGGGGATCGGGTTAGGGGATCCCAGGGGACGAAATATAATGTATCTATTTCTATTTTTAATTTGTCAATAGTTTGGTTTAGCACAGGCCTAAACCAATGATTGTCGAATTTGTTTTCTAATTCATGTTTAGATAATTTTGAATTTGTTCATAAATGATTATTACGCGCTCCATTCCCGAGAAATTGCATTTTCGGTGGTATGTGACCTGACTTGTATTGAGCTGTTTTTTTCTTTAGGGTTGAAAGGTCAGACAGGCAGTCGCTTCTGTAAAAAACCGGACCTGTTAAATCTTCAGGTTAGGTAAGCGGACCCACGAAAAACGGAATGATGCTAGGGAGACAATGATCATGATGAATTTGTCAATAGTTTTAGTTTTGTCCTGGTTTTATAAATACCATTTAAATTTTATTTCAAGAAGGATATCACTACTTATGTTTTTAAAATTTAAATTCAATTATTGTTATAATAAAATTAATTGGTAAACTTTAGCTCCTGTTATAATAGTCAAGGTTGTGAGTAATTGGCAGATATACCGGAACTTTCCTTATGTATATTTTATATTGTGTGTGTTTTTTTTTTTTTAATTTTATTGTGTGTTTTTATTATGTGTTTGTATGTACTGCTGTTGATGAACCATAATAAATGAAATGAAAATAGAAAACAACTTACAGCCACTCTTGATACGAAATCCTGAGATGAATATCACTACATAGTATAAAACAAAGTCGCTTTTTCTGTTCCTATGTCCCTATGTATGCTTAAATCTTTAAAACTACGCAAATACGAAATAGATTCAAGAAGAATTATTGCTTGGAATCAATGTAAATTATGTACTGGAATAGAAAACACTATCAAAACGACATATGAAATTTGAAGCATATATTATTTATAGGTATTTAAATCTGAAAGTGTTTTAAAATATCCACTTATGCATCTGAGTGTTTTAGATATAATGCCTATACGCAAAGGTTATCACAGAAAATGCTAGTTTTATATTCACATTTTATACAATGACACGAATCGACGCGCAGATTAATGAACGTTTCAGATACAGCTTGCAAAGTGGACAGCATCAATGTTTTGACCCGTGCCCTCAAATTGTGAGTTGACAGGTAAACAAAGCAGATTTAGCATCATCTGTCGCTTGTGGCCGCGGGCGGGTTGGCTGAGAAAGCCGTGTCCTTTACCCTCCCCCTCACCCCGCCCCTCACTCGCCAGTGTGCGCCCGCGCCACTTGACGGATAGCTCGCATTATTACGTCGCTACGATCATCGGGTAATGAGATAGCGGGCAGAGTAGTGGACGGCAGAGATTGCTTTGTAACTTTTTTTTTTAATGTGACTCTCGCCCGCTCTGTGGTCGTAGAGCCACAACTCACTTGTCTGAACAAATTGGTGTTGAAATCCTAGAATGGACACACTATTTTTATAAAGAAAAATGTGAATTAATAAGAAAAAAAACACGTACTTATATGTTTAATCAAATACTTCATCCAATTCAGAATAAATGGATTGCTAGATAAAATCAATTATCACAAGCCCTGTGTACCTAAACAACTGGTTTCCGCATTGACACATGCACCGTGACAAATATTCATACTTCATAAGAAATTAAAAACAAAATACTTATTTAAAAAATAACATACAAAGAAACTTTGCTAACACAAAAACAGCCATTTAACACAAAAACTAGGCCTTCGATTTCTCTGGCTCACACTACTCTGTACAGTGGTCGGTCACACAGCAATATCGAAAAACCTCGTCGGCCGGTTATCTTTTATCGTCCGCCAAATAGTCCGGTTGTTTATTAAAACGCTCTCAAGCAGCGTGCTTCACTCTACTCTCTGATATGCATGCCCTCTTTATACTAAACGTTAGTGCTGATTGAAGGCATCTAGGCACTTAGTTTATGAAAGCTTTGCCTTCTCCCTGTCTATACTTTTGTATAGCGGGTTGTATCGGTATGCTTTAAATCTTTTAACATAACATCATCTCCCTAGCATTATCCCGTTTTTCACAGGGTCCGCTTACCTAACCTGAAGATTTGACAGGTCCGGTTTTTTACAGCGACTGCCAGTCTGACCTTCCAATCCGCGAAGGGAAAAGAATACAGAATAGGTCACATACCTCCGAAAATGCATTTCTCGGGAATATGGGTTTCCCCACGATGTTTTCCTTCACCGCTGAGCACGTGATAATCACTGATCCAAACATGAATTCGAAAACAAATTCGACAGTCATTGGTTTACGCGTGGCTGGATTTGAACCTGCGATCTCAAAGTGAGAGGCAAGCGTACCAACTGGGTTACTACGACTCCTCTTTAACATAACGTCACTATTTTCCAATTGGTGAATCAGAATCAGAATCATTTATTCAACGTACTTAATTACCATGGATAAACTTGTTAAAGGTCAATGTAACATTTTGAATTTACGTCATTTCGCAAGGTGTTATGGCTGAGGAGAAGAAATGACAAGAAACTGCAACAGCAACACATCTTTTAAATCAATGAGGGTACATTACAAGTTATTTAATAACTAGAGGAACACATTTAATACCAGACATGTTTATCATTTAGGTAATCATTAATCTTATAATAAGCTTTTTTACATAAAGTAAGCTTCACGTGAGCTTTAAATTTATTCTCTGACAAATTTAAAATATTATCTGGTATTTTATTGTAAAAACGTATACATAACCCCAAAAAAGATGAATTTAATTTACTTAATCTAGTTATCTACCTTTATTATTTACAACACAAAACGATACATAATTATTATTAATTATTTACTTAATCTAGAATTTTGAACAACAATTTTATTTTTATTCCTTGTATTGTAAGTATGCCTTTCACAGTTTCTCGGAAGGAGAGATGTGAGTGTAATTAAAGGTACACCGATCGCAATATGAACTAAGTACCCACATCTCACCGAGCTATCTGTTGACTACGTGGTACGGTCACGAGCACTAATTGTATACACTTTGAAACCATGTCATATTAAGTTTTTTGACAAATGAAACAGTAAGTCTCATTAAATGTCAAATATGATAGTGCGACAGGGTTCTAAAGTGGGTACAAGATATTGCTCATGACTGTACGTGGTAGCCGTATCGCCGTCTACAGTGTTCGGGCCAACTGTGTTAGTGAATACCTCATTGGTGCAATTTCGATACCGGGGTTCAAACCGGCGCTCACCGTCTTTTCGTAAGTCAGTCTAGTATTACGTAACAATATTATTCGAACATAAAATTAAAAAAAATATATTCTTCAAAATCGACTTACATAGATAGCGCTTTACGAACTTCAAAAATTAAATTACGTATTATGTACATAAACTGCCTATATATGTCCCACTGCTGGGCACAGGCCTCCCCTCAATCAACCGGAGGGGGTATGGAGCATACTCCACCACGCTGCTCCACTGCGGGTTGGTGGAGGTGTTTTTACGGCTAATAGCCGGGACCAACGGCTTAACGTGCCTTCCGAAGCACGGAATCATCTTACTTTTTCGGACAATCAGGTGATTCAAGCCTGAAAAGCCCTTACCAAACAAAGGACAGTCTCACAAAGTGATTTCGACAATGTCCCCATCGGGAATCGAACCCGGACCTCCAGATCTTGAGCCTAACGCTCTAACCACTAGACCACGGAGGCTGTTAACGTATTATGTATTATGTAACTAGCTGTAAAACTACTACCACATCGGAATCTGTAACGCTGTGGGAAAGACGTGGCCAGAAAACCTCCCAGCAGGGCCCTACTCCTACTGTTTCATGTTTTCCTTTCTTTTTTAAGTCCAGTTTGTATTACATATAAACTTAAATACAAGAAAAAAAATATAAGATGATCCGTGCTTCGGAAAGCACGTTAAGCCGTTGGTCCCGGTTACTATTTACTGATGTAAGTAAGTAGTCGTTACATGCGCCTTGTCAGGGGCCTTTGGCGGCTCAATAGTAACCCTGACACCAGGTGATGAGGTTGGTGTTCCACCTCACAACCCACACGATAAGAAGAAGAAGACTTAAATACAAAAATACATACATCCAGACCTGTTAACCCAGTTCCTAAACACGTGGAACATCAAATAAGGGTATACATACAAATCACGCGCTCGTGATTCGAAGGACCGTCTTTGTAAGTAATGGACGGTAAGCGGTCGTGACCAAAATATAGTCATAAATCGTCCGCGACTACATTGATGACAATTATCCGCCATTACAACCGAGTCTGTGCCGAACTATTGTTTAGCCATAGTTTAAAACAAAAGTTAGTGCTTCGAGGTATGTCGTATTAATAAATTATCTAGCGAAATTGTCGTTGATGGGCCTAGGACTGTAGATGTGGAGGATGATGAGGTACGTCATTCGATTATGAAAATGTCGCGACATATCTCCAACTAAACATAAACTGCCTATATACGTCCCACTGCTGGGCACAGGCCTCCCCTCAATCAACCAACAACAACAACAACCAACCAACTATAGCCAAGTAATGATTATTCAGGGGCGGAGGACAGGAGTCCTAGTACAGTCATAAGCAATATCATGTACCCACTTTAGAACCCTGTCGCACTATCATATTTGACATTTAATGAGGCTTACGGTTTAAATTGTCAAAAAAGTTAATGTGACATGGTTGCAAAGTGCATACATATTAGTAGTCGTGACCGTTCGGCTTTGAAATTGTCTACTCTGGACGCTATCCCACTCCCGTCAAACAGAGTACTGTGGGGCGGAAGGCAAGAGGGAAACCACTGCCCTATTTTTCCTAAAAAGTAGCATGGAGAATGCTACACCGACAAGAGGGTGGCTCTTAAATTAGTGATGTGATGAATCATTATTATCAGAGAAAATGGACAAGGAAGCAAAATTTACTAATAACATTCGTTTATGAAAACAACACCCACACACACAGATACGTATATTGGCCAAAGGAGATATCCTTAGAAAGGTTCAGATCTATTCTGAACCGGCGAGCGTGTATCAAACCATTGACGAATATGTAGAAAGCAAGAGAAGTGTGTCAGTTTTTTCCAAATTTTCTTATTTTGCTGCTATAAAAACAAAAATCATTTACTTACTATTTTTTTGGAGTAGCGTGGTGGATTATGCTCCATACCGTCGCAAAATTCATGATTTTTTTGATTATTTTCAATTCTTTACTTTTACGATCGAAAATTCCACTTGATATTAACTCAGAATCATGGCCGGAATCATCCCTCAAAGTTTTCGTTACGATGTCACTAACACTATAGGCTGTTTATGTTATGTTACTTTTAAAATTCAAGGCAAAATAATTCATTCTCAACTGCCATGTAAATCTATGTGGGATATAGAAATAACACGGGATATTTTAAATATCTTTACCCCTTATATTTTAACAAAATCCTCCAACCCGACCGACATCGCACCATAGACTCACCTTTCTTACTTTTTAAAACTGCCTTACGTCCCATTCATTAACCATCCTCCTTTCGTACCATAAACAATCAAATTCCCATTCATTATCCTTCCATAGTATTCTCACTTTCCTACATCTATTCAACATTATCTTTGCATCTTTAACAACTTCATCGGCTTCACATCACAGTTTGTAATAATGGTACTCAGTAGTTAGTGGTAATACTTATTGGTAATATAGTGTAATAGTGGTAATAGTTAGTGGTAATATGGTGTCGGGGCAACGAGGTACAAGCACACAACGTGCCCGGCTCGGCTGAGCATCACGAGTGTGGCATTTAACACACCAGACATAACTGGAGCGAGATCCTGCATCATAGACTAAACAATATCAATAATAGAAGGGACAATTACCCCGATACCGACCCCGCCGGCGTGGTCGACGACTTCCCTCAATCAGCGCTTATCGCTATCGACTCACCAGGGTCGATTAATTCTTTCAAATATTTTTCCTCTCAGACGACGCCCTGAGCTGAGGTTCGCACCCAACTGGGCACCCTCAGGCCTGTTGTCTTAAATGTTGTACCGGATGGGAGCCTTCAGCGCTCCCCATTTGTCCGGCCAAGTAGTTAATGCCATCTGCGGCAAATCTACAATAAGTTTTTTGTCAAGTTTAGATCTGTCTTTATTTAGTGTACAGAATTACATAATTCATCTTTGACCTAGGAAACTACCAAATTTTTTTTCAAACCCATTTTCTGTCAAATATGAGTCTCTTCCAGTTCCCTAGAGCTGCGACCTGCACAGGTCACAGGTCAGCAATGAGGGTAAGCAGCGAGCTACATTTGATCACATCAACCTCTCATCCACATTGCCCACGTCGGGCTGCGGTCACCAGCATGGGAACCATACAAAACTGAGGTTTTTATACGTAATTTGATAAACATAACATAATTTCGGGGGCGGGAGGCAAGAGGGAAACCACTGCCCTATTTTTCCCTAACAAAGTAGCATGGAGAATGCTGGACAAGAGCGTGGCTCTTAAATTAGTGAGGAACATAATTTCATGACTGTATTTCCAATAGGGGCAGGCAGAGGTGCATCCATCGCAAGATGAACTAATTACCAACGCTCCACTGAGTTTTCTGTTACACCAGCGTCATAGATTTGTGCAAGTCGTAACTAACGTCATAACGTCTCCTAGTCGTGACATAATTTGCAACTATAAGTGCAACTATTATCTATAACTGTACCTAAATTATTTTAAGTTTACTCGGTTATTATCATAATTAAAACACATAATAACGGGTTCTGAAGAAAGAGGGTAGACAGATATGTCTGCCCGTAGAAAATTATGGATCTACCTACTCCACTCCAATCTCATCAGTCAACCCGTGATCATGGCACTTGCAACAGTGTCGAAATATCGGGAGTCTCATATCCCCATTTTAAACGCGGTAAGAACCCGTTATTATATGTTTTAATTATGTACCTAAATTTATTCACAGTAAAAATCTTTATCTTGTATCTTTTATCTTTAGTCCAGTACCGGGGATCGAACCGATGGCGCTCCCCTTGAGCAGCAAGCCGGTAACACACAGCATCACAGTGACTTTCATACTAGGTATCATAAAAAATATTAAACTATTTTTATAGTAGTCATTATCGTTAATTGTATAATGTTATTGGTAGCTCCCCCTACTGTGCTTTGAAGTCTTGAAGTCTTTCGACTTCACTAAAAATCCAATTCAATACATTAATAAAATAAATCTGTAAAAACTATAATGGTTTTACTAATTAATAGAGCAATAATTACTTAATTTATATTTCATTTTATTAATCGAATTATAGCTGCCGATATTAGAACAGCATGGTTCCTTAAAACGTAATGTTAAATAAATAAATGTTAGTGATGTAAAAGTGATTGAGTCTAAGAGTCATTGATCGATTAATTAATCGATATCAATTAAATATGATGTGACGTTTATTAATTAAGTGTGTTTATTGATTGAAACTTCGCAGGAAAAGTGTTTTGATACATTTTATTTGCCAGAAACCTAAAAAGTTAGTATAAACGTTTTTTTTTTTATATTGCTTGAAGACATAACGTTGGTGATGTATATACGTAGGCATTATGTGTTTTAATTATGTAAATATATAAATAAGTAATACATGCCCATTGTCCCTAATGGTGTGGGCAAAGTCACTAGTGAGCAGAAAGACAGCCACTATTAATACGAAGTTAATCTGAAAAAAATATATTATTTATTTATTTATATGGGTACATACAACATTACAGTTTAACCCAATGCGCTGTATGACGAGAAAAAATATAAAAACTAATATACAAAAATATACAATGAATACATTGTTTTAAGTTTACGCGATTATTATCACAATTAAAGCACATAATTGGATCTACCTACTCCACTCCAATCTCATCAGTCATCCCGTGATCATGGCACTTGCAACAGTGTCGAAATATCGGGAGTCTCATATCCCCATTTAAACGCGGTAAGAACCCGTTATTATGTGCTTTAATTATACAATGAATGAAAAAAATATCCCTAATTGAGAAGATTTAAATTATTATTTCGATTTTAAAAGATTGTATTTTAAAAAGATTGCAAACTTAATATAACGTCAGCTCATGACTATATTCCAAATAATTGAGCTAGTCGGAGGTATATCCATTGCGAGATGAACTGAGTGCCCAATCTTCACCTTAACTTTTTCTTTAAACCAATGTGATGGGTGGTGATAGATGACTAACTATATAACATAACGTAACAAAACATAAACAGCCTGTAAACGTCGCACTGCTGGGCATAGGCTTCTCCTCAAGCAAGGTATGGAGAATGCTTCACAACGCTGCTGCACTGCGGGTCTTATCCTGATTGTCCGGAAGTAAGATGATCCGATCCGATCCGGAAGATGGTGCTTCGGAAGGCATTTTAAGCCGTTGGTCCCGATTACTACTTACTGATGTAAGTGAGTAAAATCAAATCAAATGCATTATGTAATCGTTAAATAAGCCATGTCAGGGGCCTTTGGCGGCTTAATAATAACCGTGATACCAGGGTTGATGAGGCTTGTATTCCACCTCACGACCCACACGGTAAGGAGGAGGAGACGGGTTAGAGAAGATGCCAGATGATTAACTAAACTATCATAATACTTAAATGTTCTGTTTTATAATTATAATTTAACAGCATAACAGCATTCAGAACTAATTCATGACCATAAAAGGGCAAAGTTCTATCAAACAAACACCATCATGACAACCCCTTCAATTATTTTTTTCCGAGGCACAGACACCATCGCATACAGCCTCCCATAGTAACTTATCCGATATCTGGTGATCCGTGAAACACAGGCGCCCCGTGGCCTGCGCACGCGGCGAATTATTGTTATTGCCACCAAACTAATGTAATTATTTTACCTGACGCACACAGCTGGGAGTGGAGTCGAAAGGTATAAAAAATGAATGAAAGAGAATGATGGTTCTGGAAGAAGCTATGTTAGCTTACATAGCCAATAGCAAGGTCTTAATGCGGAGAACTGATCAATCAATCAATAATACTTTATTGCACAACGACATATACAAAGTACATAAACATATTATGAATAAAAACATAAGCACAATAGGCGGCCTTATTGCTAAACAGCAATTTCTACCAGGCAACCTTAGGGTGAAAGAAGTTAATGCATTGGAGCACGGACTGGATCAAGCGTCAATATCCAATTAATTCTGACTGGAAAGTCAAGCCCGTGGAAGGAAAAGCAGCCTAATGCATATTAGGTCACATACCTCCGAAACGCATTTCTCGGAAATGTGGGTTTTCTCACGATGTTTTCCTTCACCGCTGAGCACGCAATTGATCCAAACATGAATTTGAAAACAAGTTCGAATATTGATTTAGGCCCTTTTCGATTCAAATCTGCGACCGCACAGAGTCAAGAATTCTTGCAACTGGGCTACCACTGTTTCAGCAAGAGTCAAAAGTTACTTAGCGTGACAAAATAATACGTTCTTCTTCTTGTCATGTGAGGTGGAATACCAGCTTCATCAACCCTGATGTCAGGGTTATGATTGAGCCCCCAAAGGCCCCTGGCATGACTCATGTAACGATAAAACAAACTAAAAAAAGAAAACGAATGTGAATAAAACGTTTACATACATTGTTTTAAGTTTACGCGATTATTTTCATAATTAAAACACACAATAACGGGTTCTTACCGCGTTTAAAGCAGGAATATGAGACTCCCGATATTTCGACACTGTTGCAAGTGTCATCCCCTGTACATGGCACTATATCGGGAGTCTCATATCTCTGCTTTAAACGCGGTAAGAACCCGTTATTATGTGTTTTAATTAAAACGTTTACAATTCCGTTAAAATAACCGAACAAAATTGTTCCACACGTCTATGTCCACTCTACACCTCCAGAATCTTGCAACTAGTGAATAAATACCCTAGCGAGTGGAGTAATACAAGCGTCGTTTAATTTATGCTACCGATCCCTAGTCAGTCCCGGGATCATGCGACCGGTCCGTGGAGCATAGCTAGTGTTGTACCTGCCATATTATTTATACCGGGACGGGGGAAAACGGAACATCGAAGTCACTTTATTAACATGTACACACACTTACTAATTTTCTGCGGAAAGTTACAAAGAAATTACTTTCTGTCGAAAGTTATAGAAAATTAACTTTCCGCGGAAAGTTATAAAGAAAAGTAGTAAGTGTGTGCACATGTTAATAAAGCGATTGAATAATTATGTATCAGGTTAATAGTTTCTAAAAAGAGAAATAAAAGGAAAATAACACAAATTTTGCCATATATAATTTTTCTGTTATTGTCATTAAAATACAAATTATCATTCGCAATCTTCTTTCCATCACTTATTACTTAATCGAAACGACAATACATATAACCATCGACACATAAAATAAAAGCATTCCGGCCAAATAGTTAATGACACAAGCGGCAAATCTATAAAACTAACGTCAAAAAATCCAAACTAAGTAAGTACATTCACGGTCACGAGCATTAATATGTATACACTTTGGTACCATGTCACATTAACTTTTTTGACAAATTGAACTGTAAGTCTAACTAAATGTCAAATATGTTAGTGCGACAGAGTCCTAAAGTGGGTACATTATATTGCTCATGACTGTACATCCCTAGTTGTCACCCCGATTTATGAATACGATGAACTTTATTGTTTTAGAAATGTCCCCGTTATTCGAGTTATTATTTATTAATTGAGTCGAAAACTAAGAACGTGTCCTTTGGAACCATAAAATTATCTAATTCAATAATTTATAGGGAATTAAAGGGAATGTCATTGACCACATGCGGAGAGAAGTATAGGTTGATGGTTACTCAGATTGTATCTGTTGGGAAAGAATTATATTGAAACGCATTAAAGGTCTTGTAGGGGTCGTAAATATTGTGACGATTGACGATACCTGTAAACAAACATACAAACATGCACAGGCTCCCTCACATAATACCTATCGGGAAAGGCGGAGCTAGAAAACAACTTGAGGCCATATTTTTTTTAAGAAATGGGCATTGATGTATAAGTACCACAGATAAAGTTATTCAAAACTACGACCGAAAACTTGACGCAACTTGGTTCATAACATTCATACACAGCGATATATAGATTCAATAAAATGACAAAAATTACGTAGGTACGGTCGTCGTCTTAGCATCAATAGGGCGTGGTAATTCGTAATGCGGTTGGTTTATACAAATCCACATGTTGCCAGTTTGTCGCCTAATCGTGTACTACGGAATGTTAGAGCATGCATCGTTATTTCTGCTCTAACTTTTCGTCCCATTTTTTGAACGCTCGTCTTCAATCTACGATACATCACGGAAATGGGGCATAGTAATAAAGAATAAGTAATACAGATTCCGACATCGGAAATCCTCCATGGTTTAGTGGTTAGAGCGTCGGGCTCACGATCTGGAAGTGCGGGTTCGATTCCCGGTGGGAGCATTATCGAAATCACTTTGTGAGACTGTCGTTGGTAAGTAGATTGCAGGCTTGAATCACCTGATTGTTTGTATGAAACAGTAATATGATTCCGTGCTTCGGAGGGCACGTTAAGCCGTTGGTCCTGGCTATTAACCATAAAACTCCACCAACCCCCAGTGGAACAACGTGATGGAGTATACTTCGTACCCCCTCCGATTGATAGACCTGTGCCCAGTAGTGGGATGGATATAGGCTGTTTATGTTATGTATAGGCAGAACACTAGACATAAAACTATCAGCTTGATTTCCTCCGTGGCTTAAACCTAGTACGTCATCTACAAGCTGTCTAAAGAAATCACTAGACCATTTACCCCACAAGTTATGCCCGACTCCACGACGTCAATTATCCCACATCATCTTTACAACGTCGACTATAAATAAAATCCACTGTGAACCAAATATTATGTCTCCCATGCCATGCACCCTGCTATGATAATTATGTGGATAATATACGGACGCAATGACAGCGCTCTGACGCCATCTTGGAAAGAACGCGGAGCGACTTCCAATTTCAAATTGAATTTGATTTGTTTATCTAATGACTTGATGGCTATCAGATATTTTATGTTTTTTTAAACTGGCCTTGTTTACTTTTAAATGGAATTTATTTCGTATGAAAATTGATTTTCGTATTTTTTTAAATACAGAAGGAGATTTAAAATTGTATTTAAGAATATTCTATTTTTATATATTATGATATTGTCTCATCGTAGGTTTACGGCCTCCGTGGTCCAGTGGTTGAGCGTTGGCCTCACGATCCGGAGACCCCGGGTTCGAATCCCGGTGGGGACATATCAAAAAAAACTTTGTGATCTCTACAGGCTGATCATCTGATTGTCCGAAAGTAAGATAATCCGTGCTTCGGAAGGCATGTTAAGCCATTGGTCTCGGTCACTACTTACTGATGTAAGTATGTAGTCGTTATATGAGCCAAGTCAGAGGCCTTTGGCGGCTCAGTAATAACCTTGACTGATACCAGGATTGATGATATAGATATTTTTCTCATAGCTTTTGTCTCTGCCCACCCCATTACGGATTACAAACGTGAATGTATCTATGCATGACGAAGTAATTATAGGCGACAGATTGACACTGTCTATATAATAAATAGTTCACAGCGTCACATTATCTGGATTTGAATATACTAAGATTGTTACTTGACTCTACCTCTACCTACCCCAACAGGGATAATACGAGTACACGTATATACGTGCGAATAATGCGACACGATACATTATATAGGAGCCCGCATTTATAAAGTAAATAGAAGAATAAACAAGGAACTTAAAATGTAAATAACTTTTAATTACTTACGTTCATGTTAGCGATGTATCCTTGCCATTGGTTACGCTAAGGACCGTATATATCGGCGATAAACTCCAGATAAAACTATCGGATTTATTCACCCTCAGCAGATTATAACAAACAATTTATATTTCATTTAGAAAGTGTTGCATTTACCTTATCACATGCGACGCGATCTAAGCGAATCGCGTGACGACTAACTCGGCGATATATCGATTGTCGAATCGATTCGTATCGCTCACGAGTGGGTTACGGGAACTCGATACTTC
The DNA here is from genome assembly GCF_024362695.1 of Pectinophora gossypiella. Lineage (NCBI taxonomy): Eukaryota > Metazoa > Arthropoda > Insecta > Lepidoptera > Gelechiidae > Pectinophora > Pectinophora gossypiella. The sequence goes on from NC_065417.1 coordinate 15,404,991, forward strand.
GACTCGGATAAACGTCGATTATTTGGAACAATTATCGATTAATGGTGCACAGAGTAAATATGTATTCTCTCGGTCGCCTGTCAAATGTACTTCACGCCGATTTAGAGTTTTATAGCTGGCAATTTGAGCATTTTGATCATTTCCACGATGACGAATTGATTCGCTGTAATGGTCCGAGTTCGATCCTAATACAACCGAATAAATATTTAATTATCGGCTTTTATAGCGAATGGTAACGCAACTCGGGTTGATTTGTTAATTATATCTATTGGCCTTATTAACTCTATGTTGGGAAATTATTCTTCAGTAACCAGACATTGCGGTACCGTTTAAATTAGAACTGTTGAAATGAACTATCAATAACAGATTTTAATATACATTATATTGCATCTATAAAAGGTAGTTTTGAAAGTAATTGGGGTCGATTTAGAATCTGTTAGGCTACTGATAGACATTGCGGATGTGTTTACGTCTGTGATGTATTCGTGTGAAATTATCATGTGTATAAATTATCAGTACGCTGTCACTGTGAGGTCGCAGGTTTGAATTCAGCACAGGCCCAAACCAATGATTTTCGAAATTGTTCTCGAATCATAAATGATTAACACGCGTTTAGCGCTGAAGGAAAACATCGTGTGTTTCAATGTGGGTTTCACATTCCCGAGAAATGGTATTTATCACTAAAAGCCATTACACAAAATGAATATATCATCCCCCTAGCATTATCCCGTTTTTCACATGATGAATTATAAATGATAAATTACAATAAATATATATTATTTAATAATATATTTTTGTAATAAACATAATTATTAAACAATAGTTCAATATTTTTAAAATATAGTATTAACATTTTATTACTGACTGACCAATATTAGATTATTTAAAACTTACTTCTGTATTTTATAAACCACTATTTGTACGAACACATGTGCAACCATAAAACATTCCTATTCCTTCGCAAAGCTGTCGGTTCCGGATACTATTTACTTATTAAGTATTTTGTTGTTACATATCAGGCACTATTGACGGCTCAATAGTACCACATCAGGGTTGATGGGGCTGGTCATTGACCGTACAGCCCACACAAGTTAGAAGAAGCAACCATAATACTAGCAATGTGGAGCGTGTGAACACGCTATGAAGGTGTTGGGGGCGGGACAGACCGCACGAGCCGACAGATTCATCGACTTAATGGTGGTGCTACGCGTGTTATTAGCGCGGTGGGCGGCGCGAGCGCATGCTTTAAGTTTTATAACAGTACGTACAACGTCAACAAAGGGTGGATGGTGAGGAGACAATTGACGGGGACGAGAAAAACAAATAGAAAGAGTACAATAGCGGTCTTAAACAGGCGTAACCTTCTTCTATCGTGTGGATTGTGAGGTAGATTACCAATCTCATCAACCCTGGTGTCCGGTGTCAACAGGCGTAATGCTGTTATGTTATAAAACTATCACCCAAGATCATGGCCAAGGAAAAACAAAAAATATTCTTGGTAAGGAATCATCGAAGGTCTTCAAAATTCTTCTTTTTCTAATCATTTTATCCCCTGATGCGATGTAGGGCTCTTTCGCAGCGTTTGTAGCTTGCTCCCATGACATGCCGAGAGTTTTCAACTGTCGGTCAACCGAGCGTCGCCAGGTCTCTATGGGCCGCCTTTTACGTTTTCCACGCGCACACCAGATCAAAGCTCGTCGGGACGGGTGTTCCACAGGTCTTCTAAGGACAAGACCAATCCATCACCAATTCCGTGTGCGGATATCAGAAGAGTTGTTTTGGAGTTTTCCGGTTAGATCTTTCCGGAACCCAGGACCTCCAGATCGTGAGTCTAACGGTCAACCACTGGACCACGGAGGTCGTTGAAAAAGGATACTATGTGCCAAGACCTCTAGCGTTACGGCGTGAAGATTTGCTCAAGCATGCTAGACGATGATGTAATTTCGTCTTAATAGTGGTTATTAGGTTTAGTTATTAGCGTAGTGGGCGGCGCGTTACGGCGCATATTGAGCGGTCAGTGCCCATACCAACACTACGGGTTGGTCGGGTTATAAGGGTATACATACATACATACGTAATCAGCATCATCCTAGCAATATCCTGTTTTTCACAGGGTCCGCTTACCTAACCTGATTTGACAGGTCCGGTCTTTTACAGAAGCGACTGCCTGTCTGACCTTCCAACCCGCGAAGGGAAAACCAATCAAATATAGGTTAGGCCACATACCTCCGAAAATGCCTTTCTCGGGCATGTGGGTTTCCTCGCGATATTTTCCTTCACCGCTGAGCACATGATAGTCATTTATGATCCAAACATGAATTCGAAAATAAATTCGACAGTCATTGGTTTAGGCCTGTGCTGGATTCGAACCTGTTACCTCGAAGTGAGAGGCAAGCGTTCTACCAACTGGGCTACCACTGCTTTTATACATACATACGAAATAAAGATAATAATAATAAAAAACTTAAGGGCAAAAAAAATTCTTAAGGGGCCTCTACACGGTTTCGGCCCCACGCAAGCCTTCCAAAAGATCTGGAAACGACATACAAAATATTCCATACAAAAAAACAGCACACGAAACACGACAGTGGATTCTCTTACAAAAGAAAGTTACAAATTATTACATAATACACTCGTCATCACTAATTTAAGAGTCACGCCCTTCAATCAATCATTCATTTACAGGCCCTTGTCAGTGTAGCATTCTCCATGCTACTCTTTAGCAGTGGTTTCCCTCTTATCTTCCGCCCCGCAGTACTCTGTCTGACGCGGTGGGATGGCGCCCAGAATAATCTATTTCAAAGCCGTACTAGGATTCCTGTCCTCCGCCGCTGAACTCGCACTTTCCGTCCTGCATTGCCGTACCGATGGCGCCCATCTTCGCCTCTGCAACCTTTGAGGTCTTCACCCGTATCCCTGGGCAAGGGTTCTAGGTTATACCCCGTAGGTTTGGGTCCCTATCCGAACTTAGCCACCATCTTACTCCAGACTACTGAAGTAAGAGGCGCCCCACCCCCGCGGCAAGGTCGCGGCAGGGGGGATAGAGTCGTCAGAGAAGATGACTCTATCTCCCCTGGGTCTCATTTCTTTTATTTTTTGGGATTATGGTTTTAAGGTTTTACGGTAAAATAGATACAATATAAATAAGACCTTTTGGTCTTTAGCCTTATTGTCAGACAATATATTACCAACGAACTGTATCGCTGAGTTTATCGACGTCGGTAATCAGTAATCGGTAATCGATAATCGTCCATCAATCAACTCGGAGCAATGAAGACATTACACTAATAACACCTCTCAAATCGCCGCGTTTATTAGATCAATAACTTTATAAACGGTTTATTATTATATTATTATTATAATTTACAATAATTATTATTGAGTATAAGGTGCATTAATTGGAGTATATAATAATTATGAGTGTGGCGGAACGAATCGCGGGTTTCACTCGGTTTAGGCGATTCTCACATGACGCTGGGTATCGACGCGCTTATGTCATGTGATATTATAATTTTGAAATTGTCATTTCTTTTAATGTTTTTCATATTATTTATAGTCTTATTTTTCTTTTAGTTTCTTTTTTCATTCAATGTTTATTTTTTGTTTAGTTTTTATATTGTTTTCTCGTCATACAGCGCATTGGGTTGGGCCACACTGTAAATGTTGTATGTACCTTTATAAATAAACTAAATATAGTATAATATATTATGGCGTTTTTTTTACTTTAACTACTTGGCCGGAAGAGCGCTATAATATGTTAGTAGGTAACTAAATAGTAACATATTATACATAAAACTAGTGATTTGGCGGATCGTTAAAAATGTATATCCGCGGATACGGATCTGAATACGGATATTTAGTGTGTCGGATACGGATCTTAATTTTCTTATTCGATATTATTCGATTGATGTCGCGCCCGCGACCTTGAAACGATAGTAGACGTCTTCGCTCGCCGCAACGTCAGGCAGGACTAGTGTTGGGTTCTTACCCGGAAAATTCCCGCGATTTGGGAATTTTCCCAATTCTGAGGGAAAAAACCCGAAAAATTCCCATTTCAAGGGAAAATATTTTTTATCGCATATATTTGTATTAAAAGTAAGGATTTCCAACAAAGACCATTTAAATATAATGTATGCCTACTTATGCCCAATTTATCTTCAGTCGTAGTGTCGTATGAACTCTTAAAAAACTTAAAAGAGATCATCGGATTTCGGCCCAGAAGTCAAAGTGCCGGCCAAAAAATAATTTTGCTTTATTCCGTTAGATCTTATCCATATGAGCATTTATTACTATGGCACCAAAGCTGTAGGGTCAATATCTTCGGTTTTATTCGATTTTAAAAAACTGTATTTTTCATACATTTTTGGTGAAAATGTAAAGTGCCGGCCATGAAACAATATTTGTATATACCGTTAGAACTTATCCATTTGGCTATTTATTATTAGGGCACCAAACGTCTATGACCATTATTTTGACTTTTGTTGGACTTTACGTTATAGTTTCTGTGTGAAAAGTGCCGGTCAGCAAGTACACATGTCAAAGCTATCGAGAAGATACCTGTAAACATTATTCACTATGACAAAAACGTGTATGACCATTAATTAGTTTGGCTTTTGTTGGATTTAAAAAAACTTGATTTTTTATTCATTTTGTATAAAAATAAAATATAACAGGCGCGTTATTTAAAGGATCGTCAGAATGTTTATTACTATGGCATTAAACGACTATGACCAATATTTTGAACTTAATTCGATTTTCCAAAAATCAAAAAAAAGTTTTATCTAGTGATAATGGAACTATCTTGCTAAAGGCGTAATATGGTGGTCGTCTTTTGAAAAATAGGTTTGCGTTTGACCACTACTTTACCTGATGGTGATACACGCTTAAGAAACTACTTTTTTTAAAGAAAAGTGTATACAAGGAATAAACAGTGGGGTGATAGAGGTACCTACTATGTTATCGGCCGAGTAGCACCAGGATATTGTGATAGGCATACTTGCAAAGTACAACTACCCGAATCCTGTTTTCCCTAACAGATACTTCAAACGTCATGCCAATATACGAGTTTCGTCACTAGATGGCAAGCTTATCTTTGGAGGGTGGTAACCATTTACGGTCAAGGTGAATCAATACCATAATTCAACCTAAACTTAGGCCGTAACGTTGAGTCGAATGCAAAAACTACAGCCAACGTCATATCTAAAATCAGATAGTATTAATATAGAAGTTCACCTAACAACACACAAAACAAAAACACAAAGTATTTATCTGACTAATAACTAGCCATTGGGAAAGCTCTACTTGTTGTCATTGTTAAAATGTATAAAAAAAGTTTTTTTAAAAAGTCCAATAAAAGCCAAAGTCGACATTTGGTAGTATAGTAAAAATACGTCGTTCAAGTCGTTTACCAAAAGATTTGACTTATTTTGTTTCGCTGGCTGACATTTTCCCATTTGAACCAAAACGGAAAGAGAGACGAATAAAAAGTCAAGATAACGGTCAAAAATGTTTTGCGCCAGATTATTAAATGTTCTAAAGGTCCTTTGTAATCCGCCGTACCGCATTTTTTACCCAAAGCACTTTATTTTCATACAAAATAAATAAGAAACAAAATTTTTAAAATACACTAAAAGCCAAACTAATGGTCATACAAGTTTGGCGCTATAGAAAAAAATGTTAACAGACATCTACTCGATACTCTCAACATGATATTTTTGCTGGTCGGCATTTTTCATATTTAAACTAAAACGTAAATTCCAAAAATAATGTCAAAATAATGGTCATAGATGTTTGGTGTCATTAAAAAATATTGAGAAGCAACTATTAGACAGATTCGACGTATTTTTTTCGATGGCCGGCATTTTAACATATTAACCAAAACTGAAAGTCCAAATAATGGTCATAGAAGTTTGGCGCCATACTAATAAATGTTCTAATGGTCCTTTGTAATACGCCTGTATACCTTTTTTTCCCAACGGACATAATATTATTTTTTACAAAATGTATGAAAAGTCGAGATTTTTAAAATCCAATTAAAGCCAAACTAATGGTCATACACGTCTGGTGTTATAGTAAAAAATGTTCAGAACAATCTACTCGAAAGGTTTGACACATTTTTTTTCTCTGACCGGCACTTTCAAATTTGGGCCGGCCAAAGTATGGAAAGCCGATGATCTGCTTTGTAATATATTTTGAATGAAATGTTCGATTTTAATAATTCCATGCAAAGATATCTACATATTATAGGATATATAGAATGCTTTTGGCACGAGAGAATGTCATCATTGAGGAGCAACATGGTTTTGTGCAAGAAATTGGGAGGCACGAATACCTACAGATATTATTTACTTGGACTATGAAAAAGCTTTTAATCGAGTTCCTGTCACACGATTGATTGCTAAATTAGAGCCCTTTGGAATCAGAGGCAATGTCGTGAAGTGGATTGAAGACTTCCTGTCAAATCGCACATTCTCTGTGCGCATCGGAGAATCATACTCTGTTCCCAGAAAAGTCCTCAGCGGCGTGCCGCAGGGATCGGTGTTAGGACCTATTTTATTCAGTATCTACCTTACATATCTTAAACATGGTATCATGTCTGATATATCACTCTTTGCAGATGACACGAAAATAACGGGGAATCCACTTATTAGCCATAATATAATCCAAGATGATCTTGATAGAGTAATTGCTTGGACCTGAGATTGGCTAATCACATTAAACGTAGACAAATGCACTGTGTTGCATGTTGGCAGTAACCACCCCACGTTGAGTTACACCATTGACTCAAAACCTCTCGAGTGTGTTAAAAAACAAAAGGACCTTGGCATAACGATAACACATAATCTAAAGTGGGACGAACACATTATTGGAATCACTAAGAAGGATAACTCGCTTTTATACATAATTAGAAAAGCTTTTTATCATATAGATACGGAATTGTTTCTTAGGCTTTACAAAACTTACTTACGTCAGACCGCTGTTAGAACATGGGTTTCAAATATGGAGACTTTACTATCGGAAGGACATTGCACTACTAGAGAGAGTCCAAAGAAGAGCAACAAAGATGGTGACAGTACTGGCTGGCCGGAGTGGACCTTAGCGGGGGCCGCAGGACTCTTACCTCTGGCTTGCCTTCATTGGCCAGCCAGAGTGGGGCGTTAGAGCTATACGCTCGCAGGGTGGAAGTGAAAGATGCATAAGTCGCGAGTTGGTAAGGCGGATAAACCGCCTCGCAGAAAGCGGTGTACACCTCTTGACACCCTGAGATGCTCACAACCATGTTGCTGTCTTGCCGTCCAGTCGCGTCGGCTAGATAGGTGGCCCAACCAGTGAGTGACGAGCCACCGCCTGCCCAATGTATCTCTGTTATTAACATTGGTCGAGCAGGCGCAGTAGCCCCAGTATATAGGTTCACTAACCCCCAACCCAATAGCCCAGTTCCTTTTGTTCCCATAATCTGCAATAGTCCTACACGAACCAGGGATTGTCTTTGGGTGCACTCCCAAAGTGCATACAGGGATAATCGCCGGTTGGTGTCACAACACATTTAGAGTAAATTGTCTTAAGGGGCCTCTACGTGTTGGCTTCGGCCCCACGCACGCCTTCCAAAAGTCCGGGACTCCTCACAGACCCGACCCGAGACATGGAAACGACATACAAATAATAATAAGATTAAAAATAATTAAATAAAAAATATTTTCCCATGATTCGGGAATTTTTCGGGTGTTTATTTTATTTTCCCATATTTTCCCGATATTTTTTCTTTCCCACCCAATTTTTTCTTTCCCTGCCCATCACTAGGCAGGACACGTTTTAACTTGCATTGCGCGGGTAGTACTTTTGTTTTGGTTATGGTAAAACAATCTGAATGGAATTTTATAGCTTTTTTTAAATAATTCTACTTAATCACCTGAAAAAGATCCGCGTGAAAAGTAACGGACATAGATACGGATACGGATTTTCCTTTTATCTCGGATATCCGCGGATACGGATACGGATATTCGGAACATCGCTACATAAAACCTAAAACCCTAGAAGGACGTATATTGACCAAATTGGAGATGTCCTTGATTTAGTAGGATCTACTCAGAACCGGCGTGCGTGTATGAAACGATTGATGAATGCGGAGGAAGCAAGAGAAGTTTGTCGGGATCGAAGCAAATGGAATTCCATAATCTCTGCTTATCCCGGTGGGAAATAGGTGTGAGTGTATGTATGTATATTATACATCAATGGGGTACCCAATAAAGGCATACGAACGCGCGTAACTCCGCACGATGGCATATGGTGAACCGCATTACCGTGCGGATCACTGTGAACTATGTGCTGTATGGTTTCATGACCACAGTACCAGGTTTGAATCCCAGCTCGTGCTCTAAAGTGCGCTGTAAATAGGCTACACAACATAAAATTAATGTATACATCTTTAAGACATATTACGTTAACACACCCAAGTTGGGACATAAAATTGTATCACAGAAATGAAAAATAAATAACTTTCTATTCTATTCTATCGACTTCATGATAATGAATTCATGTTTGGATGACAGATAATTGATATCACCAGGTTTTGTGCCCGTTTGATGACTATAGGATCGCCCTTATTACATGGGACTTAACATAGTAAAATAATAATAATAAAAAATAATAAATAAATGTATACACTTTGCCTCTCTGCCTGCCCCTTCGGAGGTAGATGCGTGATGCTGTCATGTTATCAGCCTGCTACTTCAGTATGCGGCATCGTGTGAGAATGGCCTAATAAGGATTGCCTTATGTAACTGTGTGAGTGTTGTAAAGCAGGGAGAGTTTAGATGTTCTCATTTTATGATAATTAACTGTTCAAGTTTAGTCGACCACGGGCTTTTTAATTCGTTTCTTTTTTTAAAAATAACAGGACTAAAATAATTTAATAAATCAGTTCAGAATGTGCACGATTTTTTTTTTACTTTTTAACTTTTTATTCGGTGAATGTTATCATCAATCACCAATTCAAACATCTTTTATGGAAATGTTTAAAATCCCAAGACTTATTGAAAGTCAACATACGTATATAAACTCACGCCTATTTCCCACCGGGGTAAGCAGAGACTATGGAATTCCATTTGCTTCGATCCTGACTCTAAACATAATAGAGCTCACTACTATATTCCCAATTGGTGTAGTCAGAGGTACACCCATCGTGAGATGAACTACCTAAGCTACCACAGTTTACTGAGCTTTCTGTTAGACCAACGTGATAGGTGAGCCGTATCGCCGTCTATAATGGTCGAGCCGACTGTGTTAGTGGAAAGTGAATCATAGAATACTATCATAATAATAGGACTACGACAGCGGTATCTATATGAAGCAAAGGTTGATGGTAGGGCTGGCAGAGGAAGACCTAGAAGGACGTACATTGATCAAATTGGAGATGCCCTTAGAAAAGGTTTTGTACGATCTACTCTGAACCGGCGTGCGTGTATGAAGCGATTGATGAATGTAGAGGAAGCAAGAGAAGTGTGTCAGAATCGAAGCGAATGGAATTCCATAGTCTCTGCTTAACCCGGTGGGAAATAGGCGTTAGTTTATGAATGTATGTATGTTTACATTCAGTCAAACACGAGGCTTTAAAAGAAGTAGAAAATATGTAAAAATGTACAAAAGAAACAACAGAAACACACATACATACATAAACTCACGATCGTAATCCCAAATGGGGTGGGCAGAGCCACAAGTAATCAAAGACAACTTGCAGCCACTGTTGATACGAAGTCCTAAGATGGATATGATGAACCTTATGGTGATAAGGGATCAGCCTATCGCCCATAACATTAGTCCATCATGTTAGAGGACGCAATCCCTCTGTCGGTTTTTACGACATGCCCGGGAAGACAAGCAGCTGAACGTGTTCTATGTTTTTTATTTGCTCCCAGAACAGCATAGAAGCAACACACACAAACACACACAAAACAGAAAGTTCGGTGAGTTGTGGGTACTTAGTTCATCTTGCGGTAGATTATACTTCTATCAAACTGATCACCCTTAGGCCTGTTGCGTTGTCTTAAATATCATACCAAGTGAGAATCCTCAGCGCTCCCCGTTTGTCCGGTCAAGTAGTTAATGCCATATGCGTCAAATCTACAATAACTCACATTTTTTTTTTTTAAAAGAACGTCTAGGGCTCTGTGCTGAGGATTTTCCTGCAGCTTCTTTTCCCCGGCTATACAAGTTGTGAGAAGCTGCAGTAGTTTTAGGCGGATGAGACGTTCGTTATGTAAAAAAACCTACTGAATAAAGATATTTTTGAATTTGAATTTTGAATTTGCGTCGTGAACTTATGTTATGTTATATACAAAAGACAAACACCTACTTAATTTACGACTTCCGAACGGAATGAGATAATTGTCAATGGTACTCGCAAACAAAGCAAGGTTCTACAATAGCTGGAATCAAACAGGTTGTAATTACTACAATTAGTAGGAGCCCACTAACATGGGACATCCGAGACTGAGCCATGGGTGAGTTGGGAGAAACTGACCAGTTCTCTTTATGAATGAATGAATGAATGAAATATTTTATTTTCAGATATTTATCCATATTTTGTCCATATTCTTTATACTCGACTACGACAAAGCAAAAAGAGAAGCAATGTAGGTAGCAACATAATTCTATTCATAATGTAATCCAAATATCCAGCGACAATTTTTGTATGCTATACAAGTACAAGGAATCATCTTTATTAAAATAACCTTACATATTTCATAATCGACATAAAAACTGGTTATTTCGATTTATATACATATATATATCCGCTTGTATTATGTACTTTATATAATAATTATTATAAATGATATTAATAGCAAAGAAAATTGAACAATGCAAGGTGAAGCGTGATTGGTCGCGGCCCTTTTAACCACGATCATACTTTAATGTGAAGATGATAGGTAAATTATGTACCTAATAGTAACTAAGATTATAAACAATTAGTAACATATATATCAAGCACGTTATAATATATAATAAACATATTATGTTTTTAGAGAGCCTGTTATCTCAAATTTTGTACCGAGTACGACCTATCAGCGCTCCCCATTTGTCCGGCCAAACAGTTAAAACCAACTGCGACAAATATACGATATGCAATGACGTACTTTCCAGGCTGCGTTCTCCAAAAGTAATATACTTCGCTGTCTTGTATTTTGTCTAATGAGACAAAACTATGTACAAAATTATGTACCCGAGTCATTACTCGGGTAATTTCAAAAAAGGTTAAAAGAAGCTATATCTTTACAGCGCCATCTATAATGTTTTTGAGGAGCGTGTGTGATTCAATGGGATAGATTCAACAACATAAAACATACATAACATAAACTGCCTATATACGTCCCACTGCTGGGCACAGGCCTCCCCTCAATCAACCGGAGGGGGTAAGGAGCATACTCCACCACGCTGCTCCAATGCCGGTTGGCGGAGGTGTTTTTACGGCTAATAGCCGGGACCAACGGCTTAACGTGCCCTCCAAAGCACGGAATCATCTTACTTTTTCGGACAATCAGGTGATTCAAGCCTGAAAAGTCCTTACCAAACAAAGGACAGTCTCACAAAGTGATTTCGACAATGTCCCCATCGGGAATCGAACCCGGACCTCCAGATCGTGAGCCTAACGCTCTAACCACTAGACCACAGAGGCTGTTCGCATTTGAAATTCCCGCCCTTTCCCTTTGCCATTTGACAAGGAAAAACGGAACGACCGCCATTTTTAAAAAGAAACCACTTCTTCCGATTGCCGCGCGGACGACGCAAGTACCTCGCATCAAATATTAAAGGAAACCTCAAAAGCCTAAATAAAACCTACATGGAATTCATTCCCGACGATTGTGAGTATTTGTGAAGTAAAGACAATATTGGATTTAACATTGGCGAAACAAACTGTAAGTTTTTTTCCTAATTCTTCCACTGTCGCAACCTCCCTCCATTGTATTTCATACAACATCTTACTCAGAAAAGTTATCCACAAATATTGGGATTAGAGGTGGAGTACCAACCTCATCAACCCTGGTGTCAGGGTTACTATTGAGCCGCCAAAGGCTAACATGACTCATATAACGACTACGTACTAACATCAGTAAGTAGTAACCGGGACCAACGGCATAACGTGCCTTCCGAAGCACGGATCGTCCAAAACAAAAAGAAACAAAAAAAAGTAAGACAAATATTAATAAAAACAATATTATAAAGTTTTGTAACGTTATACAAAAATAGACATTTAAATGGTCGGACATTAGTCCTGCCGTGACTGTAACCAATTACAGAACCACACTAGAATGGTTTAAACAATCATCAAATTGGTCCCAACGCCTACGGACACTAATAAAATTAAATCAACTCCCTTTTTTATCAATTAAAAAATTATAACCAATTACCTCACAACAGGTCGCCGAACAATGTTCGAATTTTAAATGTTAATCGATAAGAATCGGTTAATCGATAAGCAACGATTCATTTGTACAACTCAATTATTGTTGTGCAATACGTTAGTGTAATTTGAGTGGGTGTAGAAAAGGTACGCTTTCACTCATCTTACTCGAGATATACGTACCTGTAGTACATAGATAGATACATAACATAAAATAGCATCACGCCTGTATCCTCAAAGGGGTAGGCAGAAGTGTATAGCATATACACCGAATTCTCGCCAGCTATGTTTAGGTCCCATATAATATGGAGCGAGCATATTGCCATTAACCGGGCACAAATCCTAGGAACCACGTGATATCAATTATTACGGCCTCGGTGGTCCAGTGGTTTGAGCGTTGGGGTTCTGGAGGTCCGGAGATTCTGGGTTCAAATACCGGTGGGGACACATCACGAAAATCACTTTCTGATCCCTAGTTTGGGTATAGGATATTACAGGCTGATCACCTGATTGTCCGAAAGAAAGATGATCCGTGCTTCGGAAGGCACGTCAATACTGATGTCAGTTAATAGTCGTTACATGAGCCATATCAGGAGTCTTTGGCGGCTCAATAGTAATCCTGATACCAGGGTTGATGGGATTGGTAATCCACCTCACAATCCACACGATAGAAGAAGAATTATCCAAACATGAATTCAATTTGAATAAGTCTGCACACTACATTCATCTAAAAAAGCAATATTGCTATTTGACATTGGTCTGCATTGCGCATTGACTTTTGTATGCGCGACGACACGCTCGGTTGATCGGGAATTAAAAAATCTGACATGTCATGGGAGCAAACTACAAAGGCTGAAAAAGCTCGCGAGGAGTGGAAATCTGTTATTCGAATACCTACATTCTAACAGGGGATACAATGATTAGAAGAAGAAGATAATCAACCTTGGTACTTGCATCAAATGTTATTTCTATACTATTCTAAAGTCTCAATATTGTTCCAACGTACTATACAATGACAAGTTTCGTGCCCATATCAAATAGTTATAAGTACTTAGATAATTTACTATCAAATCCCTTAGTGATGAGACCAAACCCTTAGTCGGCTAAACAAAAGCTCATCTAAAATCCCCAGTAGGTATGCGCGAGCGCACATCGGGACTTCTTTAATTAGTACGTAGCCGGCGATAGCATCGCCGTCACCACTCTGTTCCTTATTTAACTAGTCTTGCGAGGTGCATCTTTGTAATATACAGTATGTTTCTACCGGTAAGCTCGGTGAGGTGTGGGTACTAAGTTCATCTTGCAGTGGATGTACCTCTGACTACCCCATTTGGGATGTAGTCGTGTGCTTACGTTGTATTATGTTTCGCCGTACTGGCATACACCGGACACTTCATACAAACAACCTCGTTTTACACAGACACTACACATTGACGTTATCGTATACGCGCATCTGTGTGTGTGACATCTGACGCCATACGATTCAAGTCTAAACTATGTTCGAGGGGCGAGGTAAACCTAGCTCAGACGCTGGTGGGGAGCGGAGATTTGTCATTCTATACGTAGTATTATTACTTTTTCTATGGTACTGGATGCGCGCCCATTTTCGCGGCCAAGTATTTAATGTCATTTGAGTCAAATTCATAATAAGTCACATCAAAAAAGCATAACATCTACATGTTTAATATATTATTGAGATAGGTTTAGAAGTGGGTATATGAAATAGGGTAAGGTTGGTTATGTTTGAGCTTTACCAGAGTTCTTTAGACAAAGATACAAATATGTTTTCAATACTCAATTATTTATTGCATTCCATGTACTAAAATGGGGTGTTACATAGGCATAGGAACTAAAACATGGACCCTGTAGGGCACAGCAACGTTTACAGTTTACGTTGTTTGTGATTTTTATTGGCGATTCCTTTTTTTGACGTTATTTGTTATTCTCACTGTGTGTGTGTGACTTTTATTCTTATTCTTTCACGCTGCGGGCTGTCCGGTTGTGGAACTCTCTGCCTGAGTCTGTCAGGAGGGCTCCTTCTCTGGACTGTTTCAGGGCGAGAGTGAAGGCGCTTTTCCTGCAGGCATAACTTGGAAGTGGTTTTCTTTTTCTCCTTATATGTATTATATTGTATAGGCTATTTGTATGTATGTTTATGTATGCGTGTATATATGTGTGTATGTTTATATATATATATATATATATTGTATTTTTTATATTATTTCTTTAGATAAGTATATATTATTTATTATTCATTTTTTTTTTGTTATGTATCATTATATGTTTATTGCACCAGCCCGTGCTCCAATGAATAATCTTCTTTCACCCTAAGGTTGCCTGGCAGAAATTGCTGTTTAGCAATAAGGCCGCCCATTGTGCTTATGTTTTATTCGTATGTTTATGTCCTTTGTATATGTTGTTGTGCAATAAAGTATTATTGATATTGATTGATTGGTTCTCATATCCCCATTTAAACGCGGTAAGAACCCGTTATTATGTGTTTTAATTATTTATTATAAGTTTAAATCAAATGGCATTAACTAGTTGGCCGGAGAATTGGCGATTCCAGAGGCAACGATAACACTCGGAAACTAGTATTTTGTCTGTTGCGCGTGCGTAAGTTTGTATAATTTCGAGAAACATCGATGGTCTAATCAAAGAGCAGGTTCAATGATGGCAACTATACAGCATGACTAGCGATGGGTCGTTCCCGGGAATGTGCCCAAATGGGAATGTTTCCGTTGTAAAAACTCTTTAATAATAAGGACATTGGTTGCTTTTTTTTTTCAAATTGTTCGTTCTTGTACCGTCATGCGTAAATATCATGTACCCACATTAGAACTCTGTCGCATTAAGATATTTGATATTTAGTGAGAATTACAGTTCAATTTGTCAAAAAAGTAATGTAACATAGTACTAAAATGTATAAATATTAATGCTTGTTTTATTTGCTTAAGGATTAGGTAATAAAGCCCTTTTTACCTAAGTTTTGCGACTTTTTACTGTGGGGAACGGCGCATGACTGCTCATGGCCGTATACCATCGTAATTAAAAAAAAATCTCTTTAGAAAATGTGGTGGTTAGTTTCCAAGCAACCTGTATTCCGGCCGTATGGGGACATAGTGCGACGATAGTGATCGAGCGCGGGCGCCGGCTCCTAATGCCCGTTTTAAATGTAAACTAATTAACACGATTATTTACACTGACATTTCGGGATTCCTCCGCCGCCATTACAAATAACACCATCTTTTTACTATTAACTTACACGACTCGAATTAACATATCAACTTATACCTATTATTTGTGAGTTGGAATTCATGACTGGAGTGATCCAAACGTGAAAAAGCAGAGATTAGATTAGATTGACTTATTGTAGATTTGCCGCAAATAGCATTAACTACTTGGAGTGCTGAGGGCTGTCACCCGCTACAAAATTTAAGATAATAGGCCTGAGGGTGCCCAGTTGGGCGCGAACCTCGGCTCAGGGCGTCTGAGAGTATTATATTCGTCAACCACGCCTGCGCGGTCGGTAGCAGGGTTCTAAGGTGTTTGTTGTCGCGAGCTGATTGTCCGCCTCCACGGCAAGCGTAATCGGATTTCAGAATCGTATATTCCATCCTTCGATCGCCGATACTCTTCAGTACCATGGTGCTGGGCAGAATCGAAAAAACGTTTTAAAAACTAGCCATTATCGTCATCATCATCATCATCAGCCGTACGACGCCCACTGCTGGGCATAGGCCTCCCCCAAGGATCTCCACGACGATCGGTCCTGCGCTGCCCGCATCCAGCGGCTTCCCGCGACCTTCACCAGATCGTAGGTCCACCTTGTAGCGGGCCTACCCACTGAGCGTCGTCCGACACGTGGTCGCCACTCCAGAACCCTTCCGCCTCAGCGGCCATCGGTTCCCCTCGCTATGTGTCCTGCCCACTGCCACTTCAGCTTTGCAATTCTCCGAGCTATGTCGGCCATTATCGTAAAACGACAAATCTATATAAGATCTGTGACACTGTTACTGTAGTAAAACAGCCATAAATCTGCCTGCAATGTCATAATCAACGAATAGTTTTCTAAAGTGATTTCGTCAATGTCCCCATCGGGAACCGAACCCTGACCTCCACATCGTAAGCCCAACGCTTCATCCACTACACCACGAAGACTGTTAAATCTGCCTAATAAAAAGCAATCACCGTCTTTAACCACACTCGTAAATAATAGCCGAAACGAACGCACCCAAAGCGCGCAACTTATAAAACAACATTAATGTATGTTAATCAGACTATTTGTACCCGTTGACTCTAATTGGTTGATAAAACGAACGGGCCTTTTACCACCGAACACTCATTCGTATTTCGAACAAACCATATCATATTCCGTCTCTTTCTTATGATAATAAAGTAACTAACGCCTACGACTTTGGTCGCGGAGATATTTGCAATAACTTATTAACCTATACTTACTTGTACATACACAACAAATTATCTTACAATCAGATGAGGTACCCTTCATACAACTGCACACGTTCTGTTGGTGGCGCGACCACGGTGACCTAGCGAGATCATCATCTCCCTAGCATTATCCCGATTTTCACAGGGTCCGCTTACCTACCCTGAAGATTTGACAGGTCCGGTTTTTTACAGAAGCGACTGCCTGTCTGCCCTTCCAATCCGCGAAGGGAAAACCAGCCCGATATAGGTTAGGTCACATACCTCCCAAAAATGCATTTCTCGGGAATGTGGGTTTGATTTCCTTTACCGCTGAGCACGTGATAATCATTTAAGATCCAAACATGAATTAGAAAACAAATTCGGCAATAATTGGTTTAGGCCTGTGCTGGATTCGAACCTGCGACCTCAAAGTGAGTGGCAAGAGTTCTACTACCAATTGCTCCCACGGCCCAGTGACATCATAATAACATAAAATAAGTCATTATTATAAGTATGTTATTGTCAACAAAATGTATGACAAAACAGATTCATAATAATACTATAGTGACTGACTTTGTTCGTCGATAATTTGGAAGAATACGCAAAAGGTTTTCCATTTATTCGTTTATTAAGAAATTATGGAGAATTTAAATAAAACTGACATAATATTCAAATATTTTAAGATTCAAATTTCGAATATTTCGTATAAGTCGTATGTCACAATTCGATAGGAGTGTCACATACACATTAGCGTTGTAAAACCGTCAACCCATTGAGCACTATTGATTTATAGGTTTTAATCTATATTTTATTCATATTTTTATACACATATATTTTTAAACTTTTTTGGATTTTAAATTTTGGTTCGATCGTATTGCAAGCCTTAGGCTGCAAATTGTCTGTGTGAGTTTGTGAATATAAATGAGATTTTACAAAGAAAATTCCAATATAAAAAAAAAATTTAACCGACTAGGAATCGATCCTGGGACCTCTGGTTTTAGTTCTAGTAATTAATTTATGTACGTATTAAGTTAAACGCATTAAAAGTATTAGCCGTAAAACACCTCCACCGCAGTGAAGCAGCGCTGTGGAGTATACTCCATACCCCCTCTGGTTGATTGACGAAAAGCCTTTGCTCAGAAGTGGGACGTATATAGGCTGTTTATGTACTGTGGCCTCACAGACCACTACATTCAATCGACAAAAAGGTATTTTAAAGCACAATTTCTGGCGCTTCTATTTAAAATAAATAATGGGCCAATTAAATTACGAAAGGAATTCGAGTTTCAAAATTCGAACACATAATAATTTTGAAAATAGCTACCAAACTCGTTCGCCAAATAGGTAGCATTTGGCATTTCAAATACTATAATATCTAGTGTGAAACATATTATAAATTATGAAAATTAATATAAACAAAACTTTTTGAAGACATTTATTCGTAGTTTTTATTATTAAGGACCATCTGGTTATATTATTATTAAATAATAAAACAAGAACGTACAATAAAAGTTTATTTAAAAAAAAATCATTTTATGTCACCAATTCATGGACCGTTCATATTATTTTTAAAACAACTATACAATACAATATAAAAACTATTACAGACACACTTAAGAAAAACAACAATTACAAATATATGACATAGGAAGTATTATTGCTAAATAGCAATTTCTTCCAGATAACCTTACCTATGTAATTCTCAAAAAGCAAATTCATCGCCACCTATCCACTAGGCAAAACTTAAGACATCAACTTAAGTCTGATACAAAAGACATCAACGCGTTTAGGCTTGATATTTGTTTTATAATAATATAATTTAAGGTAAGTACTTAAGTAAGGTTTTTTTTTGTTCTTTTTTTCGTGATCTCTGCCAATCCCAACGGCAATATGCGTGAGCTTATATATGTATATATTTTAGACCGTCCAGAGCCCTGTGCAAAGGTTTTTCTCACAGTTCCATGTCCTCGACTATACGGGTTGAGAAGCTGCAGTAGTTTTAGGTGGTTGAGACGCTCGACAAAAAATATAT
The DNA here is from genome assembly GCF_024362695.1 of Pectinophora gossypiella. Taxonomy (NCBI): domain Eukaryota; kingdom Metazoa; phylum Arthropoda; class Insecta; order Lepidoptera; family Gelechiidae; genus Pectinophora; species Pectinophora gossypiella. The sequence continues at coordinate 15,423,848 of NC_065417.1, forward strand.
TTTTAATGTAAAAAAATGTCGTTTCAAAGTGTATAAGTGTAATATAAAACGAAACATTTTTTTTTCTTTTTTTGAAAAAAGATAATTTTGACTTTAAGTGCTAAAACCTAACTTTATAATATTTGTATAAAATAATATTTGCTAAATGTAATAGAAATCTTTTTTATAGAAACCTAGATATTTTTGACAATAAATACCAGGTATTATGACTATCACGATAGCTATAATAGTCGTATTAAATACTATTTATTTGCCAATATAACGACTGACATCAACGGCCATCTAAAATCATAATGTAATATTAGGATTATGGTAATAAAATCGATAATCCACACCACTCATTTACTACATCTAAATCAAATGATTCCGCGATAAAAATATAAATATGAAAATATTTTGAAAAAGGAACATTTAGACTTAGATAACAAGATCACTGTTACTGTTGCATAACAATGATTTTTTGACCCCAACTTTAAAACTAAGTACTTGGCCGATTTTGATGAAATCGGCACTATTTGCTAAGTTGCATGTTACTTAATCCAATTTTCAGAAATATCTCAATACGATTTGTAGTTTCTGAATAATACACACAAATATACACCTGCGAAATTTAACACACGTACTTAGACTAACTTAAATACGTTATAAGTATTACATAGATACGGGTAAAATCTCGATAAACATAAACTCACACCTTTTTCCCATCGGGGTTACCAGTGTTGGCAATTTAAAAAAGAAAAGGAACGTCACGTCTCTTTTTTAAGAAAAATAATGTTTTGGCGGGATTTTGGTCGGAGACAAAAGAAAGAGAGAAAGAACAAAAGACGACGATTTTGGTCGGGCGAAGGATTCGCAAGACTGAAAAACTGATTGCATATTGTATTGGACTTTAAAAATAATACTTATATTAATTAGTGGTAATAATTGGACTACGATGTAAGAGTATGATTTACTGTTGTACTAACTAATTAAAACTCGATGTGATACTAATATTTACGTTTAATTGTAGAAGTTGATAACACCAGAGACTATGGAATTCCATTTGCCTCGATCCGGACACAGTTTTCTTGCTTCCTTCACATTCATCAATTAAAAAAACTTGATAACATCCTTTTTGAAGTCGCTTAAAATGAAATAATTTCTCAATGGAGCAAAATAAACCTACCTTATAGTGTGTCTTGACAGTTTTGACACTTTCCTAGTTTAAACTCTGTGAAACAATCCATAATTTTTAATTATAAATATTTAAAAAAATACTCATAATCAAACCTATTATTTATCTTTCATATTTCACCAAGACAGCTGACATAAAACATAAAAATTTGATTTGTGCTGATAATTTTAGATCCACAAAGATGCCAGTTCCAAAACTAGCCCTATCTCTTTCTTGTACTTATCGTAGGTAAAGGACGGTACTACTTTTGAAACGGTTAAACTAAAATTAAGTTTTTTTTACCAGAATCAGCATTAATGTCGGCATACTTCACTCGTCGTATCGGGAAGATCGTTTTGATTTCGCTAGCTTCGACAGCTATTCTCGTATATTACCGAAGATCTATCAACATGTAGATTTGGCAGGGTTTTCTTTGATATCAGTAGAGTAGACAGACTTTTGCACCCAACTCCTCCCCTTAGGCCTGTTGTCTTAAATATTGTACCGAGTGAAAACCCTCACCACTTCCCAATTCTCCGGGCGGCAAATCTACAATAAGTCACTGTCAAGTTTTTTAAAGAACGTCTAAGGCCCTGAGGCTTTCCTTGCAGCTTCTTTTCCCCGGCTATACAGGTTGTGAGAAGCTGCAGTAGTTTTAAACGGAGGAGATGTTCGTTACATAAAAAATAACAAATTAAAGTGTAACTATGTTACCTACTGAAAAACTAACGGCCGTGGTAACGGCCTCCGTGGTCTAGTGGTTGAACGCTGGGCTCACGATCCGGAGGCCCCGGGTTCGAATCCCGGTGGGCACATGTCACAAAAATCACTTTATGATCCCTAGTTTGGTTATGACCCGTGCTTCAGAAGGCACGTTAAGCCGTTGTTCGCGGTTACTACTTACTGATGTAAGTATGTTATCGTTATATGTACATGAGCCATGTCAGGAGCCTTTGGCGGCTCAATAATAACCCTGACACCAACCCTGGTGGGATGATGAGGTTGGTAGTCCACCTCATAACCCACACGATAAGAAGCTAAAAATCTGAAAGTAGAAAACAACGCATTCCTACTACTTATATAATTTTTCAGATACTTTAGCCACCTCTGTACATTCAGATCTCGTCTAGAAACATCTCCCCCCCCTCATTAACTAGTCAACGCGACGAACACGCGACCAAATTGACCATATACATACTAAACACACATTAAATGCCATCAAATATACGATACAATCCATAGCCCCAGGAGGTCACTAATTACTGAATTAATTATATATTTATTTATATGCAAATACATCATAGTAACGGAATGCATTATTGAACTTGGAATCGTAAGAATTAGTTGAGGTAATTGGTCTATAAAATTATTTGTAGAGTAAATAGTAGGTAGTAACCGTAAGTACGTAGTCGTTATATGTGTCATGTCAGGGGCCTGTGGCGGCTTAATAGTCGGCTCAGTAATAACCCTGACACCAGGGTTGATGAGGTTGGTAATTCACCTCACAACCCACACGATAGAAGAAGAGAGTAAATAGTGCCTAAAGTGTTTGTTGTCGCGAGCTGATTAGCCGCCTCTGTGGCTAGACTAATTGGGTCGTCGGGATCGTATATTACGTCCTTCGTCATGACCGAATGTGGCAACCCTAAGTAATAATAATAAAATTCTTTAAACAAACAAGGTACAATTTAAACTGTTAACAGCGAGCCCTGCGCTAGGGACCACCCTGTATCGCAGTGGCTCAATAAGATACAATTTTCGCTTAAAATTAATAAAAATCAAGTCCGGTGGAAACTTAGCTTACTAGTAAAATAACATAAACAGCCTATATACGTCCCACTGCTGGACACAGGCCTCCCCTCAATCTACCGGAGGGGATATGGAGCATATTCCACCACGCAGCTTCAATGCGGGTTGGTGGAGGTGTTTTTACGTCTAATAGCCGGGACCAACGGCTTAACGTGCCCTCCGAAGCACGGAATCATCTTACTTTTTCGGACAATCAGGTGATTCAAGCTTGAAAAGTTCTTACTAAATAAAGGACAGTCTCACAAAGTGATTTCGACAATGTCCTCACCGGGAATCGAACCCGGACCTCCAGATCGTGAGCCTAACGCTCTAACCACTGACCACAGAGGCTGTGTGTGTGACTAGTAAAATAATACAATTAAAAATTATATTAAGAAAATTAGAACGTTACTTTTAGAATCCAAAAGATTGTTCTAAATCTTAAAAGGTATTGAAATCCAAATAAAAAGGACATAACAATATAAGTATTAGTTATGTAGTAAGTAATATGTACCCCCTCCGGTTGATTGAGGGGAGGCCTGTGCCCAGCAGTGGGACGTATATAGGCAGTTTATGTTAAGTAATATGTGTATGTATGTATAAAGGGGATATTGTGCGTGTGTGTGTCATATAAGTTTAAGTTTAAGACATAATTATTGTTTAAAATTGGTAGCGACATTCTATCCCTGATATTGAATACCGAGTGATTCGTAAAATGTTTATGTTCACGTTGTAACGACCCCCCCTTTACATATATTACTTAAAAACCCCACACACTCAACTCCAATGACTAAACGACCAGGATTCGACCCTGGGTTATAGTCAACTAAGTGAATAAATTGGCCATTATTATTGTTGTGATCGTCTAGTATAAAGGTAGGACCTTATGTTGTGTTTTGTAGTAACTCAAATTCTTTTATATGAAGGTAGCTGAGTCAGATATGAATGCATGTTATTGAGGGCATGTAAATAAAGAATAATACTAACTTAATATACTACATATATACTTAATAACAATACAAATAGGTTATAATTATGTCGCTATGGTATATGAGAAAGTCAAGTAAATATCTAAGTAATAGGCAATGGGATGTGAGATATTATAAGTATTTATAATTTAAAAACAGTCAAGTTAACGCCAAGCAAACCTAAACTTAATTACACGGATTAAAGCTTACAATTAAACAAGAGAGACTTATAAGGTTGTAAGAAATAAGTTAGTTACTTAAAATATGTTTTGGGATTAGGTTTTATTATTGTAAAAGATCTAGGAATACAGGAAAAGGATTAGAATCCCATACCAACAATGTAATGATATAGGGTGCCGTTCCGAGCCCCGACCACGCTCACCGGCGAATGAGGCCCTACCCTGATTTAGGCCCCTCTCCGAAAGAACAAATAGGTTTTTTTATGAGATGATAAGCACATAAATGTGACATATCAGGAGCATTAGGTAAATAATTGGTAGGTAAAGGGAAGAGTTTCCCAACACCAATTTCACATATGTAATAAAATTATTTAGTTAGACAGATTTACATCCAATCTAACAACACAACTCATTGTGATGCATAGTTAGCACCATAGCCATGGCGCAAAAAGGTAAGTATGTGAGCGACTTAGCAACCGGAAGCCAATATGCAGCTACTCATCACTGTCCTCCCCCCAATACACCACAGTGCAAGAGGATCAACAGAAGCAGTGACTACCGAACTGGATTGACCCCAAATATACTAAGCAAAAGGTCCCTAACAAAACGAATGAGCGACTTAGCAACCGGAAGCCAATATGCAGCTACTCATCACTGTCCTCCCCCCAATACACCACAGTGCAAGAGGATCAACAGAATCAGAGACTACCGAACTGGATTGACCCCGAGTATACTAAGCAAAAATGTCCCTAACGGCCCTACTATGGCTTCAGCGGCATTGCAATAACACCAGCCATAGGAATAAGTATGAGTGTGAGATGGATGGTCATGAATATGACACCAACCATGAATCACAAGAATATATGCAGTCAAACTGGATGTAATTGTTATGCATAAATGCATTATTGCAATAATATTGCATGTTAGTAAGCAAACAAGTAGCATAGTGAAATCAGGCCAGGTAAACCCCTGGACAAGGTATAGGTAATAATGTTAGGTATGTCACAAACAAGCAGCAGTGACATTAAGGTATAAACAGGTAGATGAATAGTAAAATAACACAAATAAATTGTGTTGAATTGGTTTGTATATCAGTGTAATCAAGCCAGGCAAGCCCGGACAATACAAGTAAGTAAGTATATAAGAAGTCATGTTAAGTCACATAGGTGAAATAACAACACAGATTCAGAGTATATAAGTTTATTCAAAAGCCATTACCAATACCATTACCTTCATCTCATGGTATCCAGACTTTTATAATTCAATTCAAATTAGTAATTAATTGTATTATTTACATGGCTTAATAAGCCACAATAAGCTGATAGGTCCAGAGTGGGTCATAATAAATTTACATTATAACACAAGAGGACTAAGTTGACCCATACCATACAATACTGATTATATGGCATCGGCTAGAGTCTTCATACTCGAAAGCATCGCCACGCACAACCGCTCATCAGGAGGAGGCAATCCAACCTGACTATCCAAGTCGCAGCGCTGGCTCGATACTGATTATCTAGCTTCATCTCATATTGGCGGATGGTCATCCTGTCCCAATATCAGAAAGAAGGTCATGGATAATAATATCTCACCGCCCCACTCCTGTAGATAGCTGTATCTCCCAAAGCACCACTATAGAACAATCCAGAACCATGTTACAGTGGTAACAACAACTGTTCCTACAATTATTCTACATTGACACAGTGAGGTAGCAGGCCGTAAACCATAAAGGTTCACCCTGTGTAACTTCAGATTGGTTTTCGAATAGAATCCTCGGGGGAATTCTAACTACAATAAAACACAGCAAGATTACAATCCAACCTGGACCAACAGTCTAGGTTCACAATATAAGGTAAAAATCTAAATCCATGAGGTTACCTCTAAAACAAGGATACCTCATTCTGCATACTGATCTCCCCATCTCCAGGCAATAATTATATTACCTCGAAATGTGAATCGCAACACACAGAACTACAAGAAGAACATTTTTGTTCAGTCTATGCGTCAATATGTACAATTTTCATTGTAAACATTGACACACAGCCCAAACATAACCAATAAGATAATAAAATCCAGTCAGAATATATCGCAAGCAGTCATTCCCTACGCGTCAGTAAAATGTCAGTCAAAAGTTAAATAGATAAACATACATAAACTAAATACATAAAATAACATAAATAATAACAAAACACAAACAAAGGTAAACAATCACAAGCAACACATGATCCCTACGTTCGCAAGCTTCCCTACACACTTTTGACACATCCTACTCCTATCGGGCCCTATCTTTAGCGTAAAATTGTACCTGTCGTCTGAGATCTGATGATCTCAGACCTGTTTCCAACGATGCCTGAAAGAAAAGGTAATTAGTACACCACACTTCCTATTTTAAACCTAACAAGGTCCCTACAGCGCACTCCGCGGACTTTTGTCGGACAAAACCCTAAATATTTCACGTAATCTACGCACGGAAACTAATTCTAATCCCTATTCTAGCGCGGTAGACGACCAGCTACACCACGGAAGGTTCGAATAGCTGATTAAAGAGCAAATTTACATATTTTGACAAAATAATAATCGCGCACTGTAATCCTGAGCTACGGAGCTCTCAAAAGTCGCGACAGCTGGTAATCCAGCAGAACGGATCCCTACCGACTTACAGAAACTCTAGTCCGACTTGAATTTTCTAAAACCGGCAGCACCTCCAGCTGCTAATGTCACGAACGAAGTTCCTATCAGACCGACAGCACCTCCTGCTGTTCTTGCCACGAACGAAGTTCCCCAAAAAATCGTGCAAAACCCCTTTTATACCCGTTATGCTCCCTCTCATCTATCAGGCAATCGCGATATTGCTACCACTAGCGCCTCAAAAACATCCAAATGACATTTACCCGACATTGACAATCGAGGTATTTATTGAAAATCTCATACTTCCTATTGACATAAAAATATTCATTTAATTTTATTTTTATTCTTAAGTAGACTATAATACTAATGATGTTATTTATTTAATCAAATTCTATTTAATTTATCAAATCAGAACTGCAGAATTTTAGATAAAAAATATATCCAATTTTGTAGAATTTCTAAAAAGCCAAACACTCGCTCGACCATTTGCCTGACGTTTCTCGCACACATCTGTAATTTACATAATCTACACAAACCAAGCTCCTCAACCTTATTGGCTGTTTCTCTGTGTACGCGAAAGTGGCGTGACTTCTAGATTGTTCTATTTTAGGGTCTAAAACGCGTACAATACAACACCTTGTCAACAATCCAAAAACGGTTCCGTTTTTGGAGACAAAAACCATGAAAATACCTAAATTCCTCTATATCTCTTAAACTGTGACAATTAGGTAGCTGAAACTTTCAAAAACAATGCATCTCCATTGCCATCACAACTACAAATTCAAAGAAACACAATAAATCAAACATTTAAAAAGATCCCCCACTCTACAAACCCGATCCTCCAATGCATGTTTTGGCTTGTCATTAACAACGACAACATACTAGCAATATAAAATTCACGATCAACTCACGTTCATGTTTATGTTAACTAAATGTTCTTTCAATTGTAGGCACGGAACCCCTCCAAATAATGCGATTCACACTTGGCATTATTTTAGTTTTACTTTTTTTCCATGATTTTTTTCAATTTTCGCGAATTACAGTTCTAAAAAATTAGAATAATATTTTAAACGATAGGTACGAACTTCGTTTGCTTTATAAATCAATTTCAACAAGAAATACTACGTAATATAGCTATTATTTTCAATTTTTGTAAAATATACCAGCTCAAAACCCTTCGTTCATATATTTTTACATCGACACCCTATAGGTGCTTGCTACTCCCGCGAAAATTCAAACTATCCTAATGTCTATTTTTGTATTTTAAATAATTTTATTCCATAAATTCATACATATTCTTTCAAAATTACATCCCTATCTCGACTCCTAATTAACAAACTTTAAAATTTCGTATACCTTTTTATAATCTATGTATTCCTGTGACGTAAACTGAACATATCCTTCATTCGTTCTCACAGTTAAACAAAACACTTGAATCAAGTAGTGTGGTTTGTATTGTTTGAACAATTAGTGTACCTTTTGTGTTAAATATAATTATGAAACCTTTCAGATCGTGTTTAATACGACTACAGAATAGTGGGAAACATAATGGAAAGAAGACAAAATAAGATGCAACGTACGGTATTTAGCTACAATAATTAGTAAGATTGAAGACTTCTTGACGATGTTTATAATGTATCCTATAAAATATTCACTCGCCAGGTAAGAAATTAATAAATACCTTTTGTATTCGTTAAGTATTTTATACAAAAAATCGTAATGCAAAATGTCACTGTTTCAACCATTTGTTCCAATTTTTCTTATGATAATTTCAACTATTAAACAGCAATCAACCTAAATTTTATTACTTAACTCCATGTGTAGGGAAATAGTTCTTGTCAGGACTACAAGAATTATCTGACTCAGTTTAGAATTTAATGAGATATTAACAGATGAAATTTTCAAATATTCCTTAAATTCCTACATATGCTCAGTCACTAACAACATTGTTTTATTGATGAGTAATATAATAATTAGTAAATTACATACCTACCAGTCATGAAATCAACCAATAGTTTCTCGATTGATACATAAAATAAAAAGTTATTAGCAAAACGGTTTCGCTTAAAACTGGCTTTCATGATGAAATTTGATCTCCCTTCATATTGTTTTGAAAATAAGAATGAATCCTACTCCTATTGTATTTACATGTTTTTATTAGTTTATTAGAGTCCTGTAAGTCATAAATAATACCTGTAGTAACAATAAGTAAATGCAAGTCATCGTCTTAGTAGGTACTAGACAGTGATTATGCTCTTACATAAAATTTACCCCTAATTTCAGTTATTAATTACTTTCAGAATCGTCCAAAGAACCAGGAGGGACAGATACTTACTCCAAAGCTGGTATCTGTTGCAGATATTCAAGAAAATTATAGGAAAACAAATGTGAATGACGGACAGATTTATCAAGATGAAAGATTTAAGCCTACAAGCACACTACTGTTTTTCACATCAAAGGTACTTTGTTAATTATGCGCATCAATATTAAATAAAGCAGTTTTGGAGAAAAATAGTATGTTTCATTAATAATACCCTGGTTGATTATTTTTATTGATATCGTACAGCTCCATCTATTGGCAAGCTATGGTACTACAATGACTTCTAGATAACAAGCTGCCTAGAAATGAATATCTGCTTTTCACAAATGGCAGTCCTTTTCCCACCCCATCTATGTACGAGTAGATGTACTTAACCAAATCTATTCCCTAAAAGATGGCGTTAAATTTATAAAATAAATAAAAATAGTTGGCTTATAGAAAACACTAGATTCAAATTAAGAAATAAATAGTTTCATAATGGTATACTCACTAGAAAATCATTATCACTCTCATAAAGGTTTGTAGGTACATACATACACAAACCCACGCCTACCCCCCAACAGGGCAAGCTGAGACCACTGAATTTCATTTGTTTGTAGGTATATGAAATTATGAAGCTTAAAGTTGAAACAAAGCCTACATGTTTCTCAAAGTTCTAATTATGTTTTTCCTGTCTAAAGTCATAATAAATAAAAGACGAAAATAATAATAAATGTCGAAAGAAAAAAAAAAATATTTCACCCCATAGCCAATCCTTTTAGTTAAGTGTTAAGTACTAACTTTTAGACAAATATTTGTACACATTATTGATGTACATTAAAGTTTATTGAAAATAAACTAGATGACTCCTTCCGCGACGATTATTGTGGTGCGTTCTGTTACAATCGCCCCCTAAATTATTACGTAGTTTATCGTAGTGATAATTTATAAAAAATAAAAAGAAACACCACAATAAGCTAGCTTTAGAGAAATAAATAAAGCAAACTTTTATATTACTATAATAATACTTCCGAAAGAAGACCTTATTAAATGTTATAAATGACAATTTATCTAATTCCCCCCCTCCTGGAATGACCACTCTACTAAAAATCAAGAGTAAAATACCTAAATACTAAAATAATAGCAATATTTGAAAATAAAATAAAATATTTTATTCGAAAAATACTGTAACCATAATAATATACAAGTACACTCATATAAGTATACAGATATAGGTACTAAAATGGTTCCTAATTACTTCCCTAAATATATATGATATAAAATTAAATTAAATAATATTATATATTTCTGCCTACTCCTTTGGGAACACGAGCGTGATGTCAAAATATTTATATAAAAAAAAAACCCATTAAATTATACATTAATAATTTTATTTAATAACCATTAATTAATAATATACTAATTAAAATAAATTTAATAGATATATATCTCTTATAACAATTACCAAAAAAAAACATAAAAAATAATAATAACGAAACAAAATAAACAAATAATAACTCAATTATTGAGTAGTAAACAAAACAAAAGTAAACTATTTCAAATTATTTAAATTAAACCTATCAATTTCAATTTAATCTAAATATAGAGATAATGATTTCAAAACAACTAGCGCCATCTATGAGAGAACATTGGAACTAATGGAAGTAGGTCAAGTCAATAACCTAACCTATAATCCGGTCAACGACCTCTTATCCTTGACCTCTAACAATGACCTTGACCAATAAAACCGATCAATGACCCGTATCAATGACCCCGTACCAATGACCTCGACCAATATCTCCTTATCAATGACCCCGTGTCAATAACCTTGACTATTGACCCTTCCGGTTATTGACCCTTCCGATTATTGACCTGATTAAATAACCTTGATCAACACTAACCCTAGCTAAATTACCTACCGTGGTCAAAAGTAACCTTATTAAATTACTCTTATCACAACCGCGGTCAACAACACTTTTACACTAATAAACTAAACATACAAAAACAAGCAAATAAAAACATTTAAAAACCCTATCCAACCCCAATCTTACCTAATATAAAAATACGATAAAAAAAACAAAATAATTGAATAATGCATATCAACGCACTCTAACGGCGAACAACGGAACTAATAATTTGTCCGTCGATATGAGACTCTATGCGAAGTCTATCTAATAAATGTCAAACTAATACTCCTACTCGTCACTAGATGGCAGGCAAAATAAAGCATCTATAGACGAACCGATTAATATCGATTTTATTTTAGATCGATTGATTTTGTTTATTATTTTTTTATAAAAGTAAGATAAACCTACATCAAAACGTCACAAATTAAATTATATAGCCTTAGATAAATTGTATCTATAAAAATACTAAATAAATACGCTTATTTAATAAAAAAATGTTTGCCTTTGTCAAACTATGAACTTAAAACAAGGCTGTATGTAAGATGATCCTTGTCTACATATTTAGACAAACCAAAAACAAACAAATTTAATGTCAGATTGACAACTGGAGAGATCCATCCGTTGTATTACGATTATTTCGTCGTGATTATTAAATAAATCATTGTAAATAAGAAGATTCTACCTAGTAAAAACATATAAAAGATGACACAAGGTAATTATAAAAGTTTGGTTACTTAAAATACTACGTCATTACGCTAGAAAACCTTCACTTGCATTTTGTTTACAACATGCTTACAATGCTATTTTGTTTTGTTTTCAGTTACGCGCATGTTTTTACATAACCTACAGCTTCGGAATGATAATATAGCCCTGCCTAACTATGCAAGAACGAAACCCTACAATGCTAGCAAGTCAAACTGCCTATCGACCTACAGCCCTAGCCCTAGCCATACCTACACAGAAATTATATAAATAGATACATAGGGCGGGATACCTGCACCATGAGACCTAAGGCAACAGGCGGATAGTGGAAAGGAGAAGGTGTAGGAAGGATTTTCTTACTGCCAATCACACAGACTCATGTGACCGTGGTTAGGCTAAAGGTGTCTTGGCCACAGTAAGAGGATACTGAAAGTGACACAAAGAAAATAATATAAGCATGCACAGTGTGATAAAACAAAAGTGACATGGACATACACAGTGAAATTAAAGTGAAATAATAATAAATAAAACAAGCAGAATATGACAACTGTACTTATTATAATATGAATTAATATTAGAATGTTGATGATAACCAGACTCTTATTTATAATAATTTGATAATTAAACCATAAGATTGAACCGTTTTAACACAAACTTCACCCCTTTATGATATCAGGGTTGGTAGGTTAGTCTCAGACCCTTACTATTCACAAAAATAGAACGCCCCAGCTGGACATTTAAAATACATACATAGCTTTACGCCCCCACATAATTCTCTAAGTACATACATAGCTTTACGCCCCCATATAATTCTTGAGGTACATACATAGTTTTACGCCCCCACATCATTATTGATGTACATACATAACTTTACGACTCCTCATCATTCTTGATGTACATACATAACTTTACACCTTTCCTAGATTACATTAATACATACATAAACACTTCACACATTTATAAGCCCTAGTTTTACATACATACATGTAAATTTTCACGCCCCCACTTTATTTTAACCATACATACACATCTTTATGTCTCCCTTAGGTTACACATACATAAACATTTCACATATTTATAAACCCCTAGTTTTACATACATACATATCAAATTTTCACGCCCCCGCATTAATCTAACCATACATACATGTCTTTATGTTTCCCTTAGATTACATTAACACATACATAAACATTTCACATCTTTATAAACCCCTAGTTATATACACATACATATCAAATTTCACGCCCCCAAGACATCCAATCTTTTCCCAACATTTGAGACCTCATATCCTGGTCACGGCACCAAATTGTAACGACCCCCCCTTTACATATATTACTTAAAAACCCCACACACTCAACTCCAATGACTAAACGACCAGGATTCGACCCTGGGTTATAGTCAACTAAGTGAATAAATTGGCCATTATTATTGTTGTGATCGTCTAGTATAAAGGTAGGACCTTATGTTGTGTTTTGTAGTAACTCAAATTCTTTTATATGAAGGTAGCTGAGTCAGATATGAATGCATGTTATTGAGGGCATGTAAATAAAGAATAATACTAACTTAATATACTACATATATACTTAATAACAATACAAATAGGTTATAATTATGTCGCTATGGTATATGAGAAAGTCAAGTAAATATCTAAGTAATAGGGCAATGGGATGTGAGATATTATAAGTATTTATAATTTAAAAACAGTCAAGTTAACGCCAAGCAAACCTAAACTTAATTACACGGATTAAAGCTTACAATTAAACAAGAGAGACTTATAAGGTTGTAAGAAATAAGTTAGTTACTTAAAATATGTTTTGGGATTAGGTTTTATTATTGTAAAAGATCTAGGAATACAGGAAAAGGATTAGAATCCCATACCAACAATGTAATGATATAGGGTGCCGTTCCGAGCCCCGACCACGCTCACCGGCGAATGAGGCCCTACCCTGATTTAGGCCCCTCTCCGAAAGAACAAATAGGTTTTTTTATGAGATGATAAGCACATAAATGTGACATATCAGGAGCATTAGGTAAATAATTGGTAGGTAAAGGGAAGAGTTTCCCAACACCAATTTCACATATGTAATAAAATTATTTAGTTAGACAGATTTACATCCAATCTAACAACACAACTCATTGTGATGCATAGTTAGCACCATAGCCATGGCGCAAAAAGGTAAGTATGTGAGCGACTTAGCAACCGGAAGCCAATATGCAGCTACTCATCACTGTCCTCCCCCCAATACACCACAGTGCAAGAGGATCAACAGAAGCAGTGACTACCGAACTGGATTGACCCCAAATATACTAAGCAAAAGGTCCCTAACAAAACGAATGAGCGACTTAGCAACCGGAAGCCAATATGCAGCTACTCATCACTGTCCTCCCCCCAATACACCACAGTGCAAGAGGATCAACAGAATCAGAGACTACCGAACTGGATTGACCCCGAGTATACTAAGCAAAAATGTCCCTAACGGCCCTACTATGGCTTCAGCGGCATTGCAATAACACCAGCCATAGGAATAAGTATGAGTGTGAGATGGATGGTCATGAATATGACACCAACCATGAATCACAAGAATATATGCAGTCAAACTGGATGTAATTGTTATGCATAAATGCATTATTGCAATAATATTGCATGTTAGTAAGCAAACAAGTAGCATAGTGAAATCAGGCCAGGTAAACCCCTGGACAAGGTATAGGTAATAATGTTAGGTATGTCACAAACAAGCAGCAGTGACATTAAGGTATAAACAGGTAGATGAATAGTAAAATAACACAAATAAATTGTGTTGAATTGGTTTGTATATCAGTGTAATCAAGCCAGGCAAGCCCGGACAATACAAGTAAGTAAGTATATAAGAAGTCATGTTAAGTCACATAGGTGAAATAACAACACAGATTCAGAGTATATAAGTTTATTCAAAAGCCATTACCAATACCATTACCTTCATCTCATGGTATCCAGACTTTTATAATTCAATTCAAATTAGTAATTAATTGTATTATTTACATGGCTTAATAAGCCACAATAAGCTGATAGGTCCAGAGTGGGTCATAATAAATTTACATTATAACACAAGAGGACTAAGTTGACCCATACCATACAATACTGATTATATGGCATCGGCTAGAGTCTTCATACTCGAAAGCATCGCCACGCACAACCGCTCATCAGGAGGAGGCAATCCAACCTGACTATCCAAGTCGCAGCGCTGGCTCGATACTGATTATCTAGCTTCATCTCATATTGGCGGATGGTCATCCTGTCCCAATATCAGAAAGAAGGTCATGGATAATAATATCTCACCGCCCCACTCCTGTAGATAGCTGTATCTCCCAAAGCACCACTATAGAACAATCCAGAACCATGTTACAGTGGTAACAACAACTGTTCCTACAATTATTCTACATTGACACAGTGAGGTAGCAGGCCGTAAACCATAAAGGTTCACCCTGTGTAACTTCAGATTGGTTTTCGAATAGAATCCTCGGGGGAATTCTAACTACAATAAAACACAGCAAGATTACAATCCAACCTGGACCAACAGTCTAGGTTCACAATATAAGGTAAAAATCTAAATCCATGAGGTTACCTCTAAAACAAGGATACCTCATTCTGCATACTGATCTCCCCATCTCCAGGCAATAATTATATTACCTCGAAATGTGAATCGCAACACACAGAACTACAAGAAGAACATTTTTGTTCAGTCTATGCGTCAATATGTACAATTTTCATTGTAAACATTGACACACAGCCCAAACATAACCAATAAGATAATAAAATCCAGTCAGAATATATCGCAAGCAGTCATTCCCTACGCGTCAGTAAAATGTCAGTCAAAAGTTAAATAGATAAACATACATAAACTAAATACATAAAATAACATAAATAATAACAAAACACAAACAAAGGTAAACAATCACAAGCAACACATGATCCCTACGTTCGCAAGCTTCCCTACACACTTTTGACACATCCTACTCCTATCGGGCCCTATCTTTAGCGTAAAATTGTACCTGTCGTCTGAGATCTGATGATCTCAGACCTGTTTCCAACGATGCCTGAAAGAAAAGGTAATTAGTACACCACACTTCCTATTTTAAACCTAACAAGGTCCCTACAGCGCACTCCGCGGACTTTTGTCGGACAAAACCCTAAATATTTCACGTAATCTACGCACGGAAACTAATTCTAATCCCTATTCTAGCGCGGTAGACGACCAGCTACACCACGGAAGGTTCGAATAGCTGATTAAAGAGCAAATTTACATATTTTGACAAAATAATAATCGCGCACTGTAATCCTGAGCTACGGAGCTCTCAAAAGTCGCGACAGCTGGTAATCCAGCAGAACGGATCCCTACCGACTTACAGAAACTCTAGTCCGACTTGAATTTTCTAAAACCGGCAGCACCTCCAGCTGCTAATGTCACGAACGAAGTTCCTATCAGACCGACAGCACCTCCTGCTGTTCTTGCCACGAACGAAGTTCCCCAAAAAATCGTGCAAAACCCCTTTTATACCCGTTATGCTCCCTCTCATCTATCAGGCAATCGCGATATTGCTACCACTAGCGCCTCAAAAACATCCAAATGACATTTACCCGACATTGACAATCGAGGTATTTATTGAAAATCTCATACTTCCTATTGACATAAAAATATTCATTTAATTTTATTTTTATTCTTAAGTAGACTATAATACTAATGATGTTATTTATTTAATCAAATTCTATTTAATTTATCAAATCAGAACTGCAGAATTTTAGATAAAAAATATATCCAATTTTGTAGAATTTCTAAAAAGCCAAACACTCGCTCGACCATTTGCCTGACGTTTCTCGCACACATCTGTAATTTACATAATCTACACAAACCAAGCTCCTCAACCTTATTGGCTGTTTATCTGTGTACGCGAAAGTGGCGTGACTTCTAGATTGTTCTATTTTAGGGTCTAAAACGCGTACAATACAACACCTTGTCAACAATCCAAAAACGGTTCCGTTTTTGGAGACAAAAACCATGAAAATACCTAAATTCCTCTATATCTCTTAAACTGTGACAATTAGGTAGCTGAAACTTTCAAAAACAATGCATCTCCATTGCCATCACAACTACAAATTCAAAGAAACACAATAAATCAAACATTTAAAAAGATCCCCCACTCTACAAACCCGATCCTCCAATGCATGTTTTGGCTTGTCATTAACAACGACAACATACTAGCAATATAAAATTCACGATCAACTCACGTTCATGTTTATGTTAACTAAATGTTCTTTCAATTGTAGGCACGGAACCCCTCCAAATAATGCGATTCACACTTGGCATTATTTTAGTTTTACTTTTTTTCCATGATTTTTTTCAATTTTCGCGAATTACAGTTCTAAAAAATTAGAATAATATTTTAAACGATAGGTACGAACTTCGTTTGCTTTATAAATCAATTTCAACAAGAAATACTACGTAATATAGCTATTATTTTCAATTTTTGTAAAATATACCAGCTCAAAACCCTTCGTTCATATATTTTTACATCGACACCCTATAGGTGCTTGCTACTCCCGCGAAAATTCAAACTATCCTAATGTCTATTTTTGTATTTTAAATAATTTTATTCCATAAATTCATACATATTCTTTCAAAATTACATCCCTATCTCGACTCCTAATTAACAAACTTTAAAATTTCGTATACCTTTTTATAATCTATGTATTCCTGTGACGTAAACTGAACATATCCTTCATTCGTTCTCACAGTTAAACAAAACACTTGAATCAAGTAGTGTGGTTTGTATTGTTTGAACAATTAGTGTACCTTTTGTGTTAAATATAATTATGAAACCTTTCAGATCGTGTTTAATACGACTACAGAATAGTGGGAAACATAATGGAAAGAAGACAAAATAAGATGCAACGTACGGTATTTAGCTACAATAATTAGTAAGATTGAAGACTTCTTGACGATGTTTATAATGTATCCTATAAAATATTCACTCGCCAGGTAAGAAATTAATAAATACCTTTTGTATTCGTTAAGTATTTTATACAAAAAATCGTAATGCAAAATGTCACTGTTTCAACCATTTGTTCCAATTTTTCTTATGATAATTTCAACTATTAAACAGCAATCAACCTAAATTTTATTACTTAACTCCATGTGTAGGGAAATAGTTCTTGTCAGGACTACAAGAATTATCTGACTCAGTTTAGAATTTAATGAGATATTAACAGATGAAATTTTCAAATATTCCTTAAATTCCTACATATGCTCAGTCACTAACAACATTGTTTTATTGATGAGTAATATAATAATTAGTAAATTACATACCTACCAGTCATGAAATCAACCAATAGTTTCTCGATTGATACATAAAATAAAAAGTTATTAGCAAAACGGTTTCGCTTAAAACTGGCTTTCATGATGAAATTTGATCTCCCTTCATATTGTTTTGAAAATAAGAATGAATCCTACTCCTATTGTATTTACATGTTTTTATTAGTTTATTAGAGTCCTGTAAGTCATAAATAATACCTGTAGTAACAATAAGTAAATGCAAGTCATCGTCTTAGTAGGTACTAGACAGTGATTATGCTCTTACATAAAATTTACCCCTAATTTCAGTTATTAATTACTTTCAGAATCGTCCAAAGAACCAGGAGGGACAGATACTTACTCCAAAGCTGGTATCTGTTGCAGATATTCAAGAAAATTATAGGAAAACAAATGTGAATGACGGACAGATTTATCAAGATGAAAGATTTAAGCCTACAAGCACACTACTGTTTTTCACATCAAAGGTACTTTGTTAATTATGCGCATCAATATTAAATAAAGCAGTTTTGGAGAAAAATAGTATGTTTCATTAATAATACCCTGGTTGATTATTTTTATTGATATCGTACAGCTCCATCTATTGGCAAGCTATGGTACTACAATGACTTCTAGATAACAAGCTGCCTAGAAATGAATATCTGCTTTTCACAAATGGCAGTCCTTTTCCCACCCCATCTATGTACGAGTAGATGTACTTAACCAAATCTATTCCCTAAAAGATGGCGTTAAATTTATAAAATAAATAAAAATAGTTGGCTTATAGAAAACACTAGATTCAAATTAAGAAATAAATAGTTTCATAATGGTATACTCACTAGAAAATCATTATCACTCTCATAAAGGTTTGTAGGTACATACATACACAAACCCACGCCTACCCCCCAACAGGGCAAGCTGAGACCACTGAATTCCATTTGTTTGTAGGTATATGAAATTATGAAGCTTAAAGTTGAAACAAAGCCTACATGTTTCTCAAAGTTCTAATTATGTTTTTCCTGTCTAAAGTCATAATAAATAAAAGACGAAAATAATAATAAATGTCGAAAGAAAAAAAAAAATATTTCACCCCATAGCCAATCCTTTTAGTTAAGTGTTAAGTACTAACTTTTAGACAAATATTTGTACACATTATTGATGTACATTAAAGTTTATTGAAAATAAACTAGATGACTCCTTCCGCGACGATTATTGTGGTGCGTTCTGTTACAACGTCTAATGCACAAAGTATAAACAAACAGTACAGCAACTTCAAACTGTCTTGTAAATCCGAACCCTTCACTCGACACCACTTTTAACCAGTGCTTATTGAAGCTGAAGTAAATAACTAAAAATGACAATTTAAATGTCATGTCGCCCAGTACTTTAGTAAGGCATATGCCTTACTTGGAACAGTTCCATCTTCTTGTATCGTGTGGATTGTGAGGCGGATTACCAACCCCATCAACCCCAGTGTCAGGGTTATTACTGAGCCGCTATAGGCCCCTGACATGACTCATGTAACGACTACGTACTAACACACGTAACAGTTCCGTAGTAGTTTCGTAGTATAGGTACTAGCTTTCTCCCCGTGACTTCGTCCGCGTGAAATGTCGTTAGGTTTTCTGAATTTTTCCTTACGGAAATAGGAATACATTTTTATATTACTTACAGATTTATCGTTGCTACACCGGTAGGCTGCACATGGCGTGGTGATACCAGCATAATCAATTTTAACAAATTGTCAAAGCGACTGATCTCAATAAGAATACTAAGATATCTTTACGCATTGGTACTTTGTATGTGTGTGTATCGGTGTGTTTGAGCATGTGTGTGAATTTGGGCATGAAGCTTCCTTACTGTTAGTATATACTGATAAAAGCTAAGCGCCTGTATGATAGGATCAAACGAATATTTTATAAAAATTGAGTTTTCTATTCAAACTATCGTGGAATTGTAACGTTAAATTAATTTACATGTTTAGAGGCACGTTAAGTATGTAATGGAATGTTGGGATGGTGTCGTTTGACAGCTGTCGTTGAGGTATGGTTCAGTTTCGAGCAATGATCTTCATATTAGATACTTATCTTTAGGATTGAAATCATGAAATATAAAGGTGTTGATTTGATCAACTTATGTCTTTACGCGCTTTAGACGAAGTTTAAATGTAGTTATTACGCATAGGTACTTACGGTAAGGAAATCATCATAATAAAAAAATAATAAAACGTATTTTTTCTATTATTAATAATATATCCACCAACCCGCAGTGGAGCAGCGTGATGGAGTATGCTCCATACCCCCTCCGGTTGATTGAGGGGAGGCCTGTACCCAGCAGTGGGACGTATATAGTCAGTTTATGATTTATGATTAATAATATATAAAAAATGTGGCAGTGGGCAGAACACATAGCGAGGAGAACCGATGGCCGCTGGGGTGGAAAGGTTCTAGAATGGCGACCACGTGTCGGACGACGCTCAGTGGGTAGGCCCGCTACAAGGTGGACCGACGATCTGGTGAAGGTCGCGGGAAGCCGCTGGATGCGGGCAGCGCAGGACCGATCGTCGTGGAGATCCTTGGGGGATGCCTATGCCCAGCAGTGGGCGTCGTACGGCTGATGATGATGATGAATATATAATAAATAAATAAAATCTTTATTTCAAGTAACCATTGACTCATATGTGTTAGTAAATGACTTATTTCTAATGTTAGTATAAAATATAAAATAATCCTCTCAAACTACGCCCTAAGTCGAGGTTCGCGCTCAACTCTTAGGCTTTATGTCTTTAATTTTGTATCGTGTGATTCTTTTTTACGCTCTCCATTTGTCCGGCCAAGTAGTTAGTGTCATCCGAGGCAAAAAAAATAACATAACAACCTCATGTCTATGTCCCAATTGCGGTAGTCATGGGTACATGAACTAAGCACCCACGCCGCACTGAGCTTTCTGTTAAATCAACGTGATAGGTGATGAGCCGTTAAACGTCGTGTCAAAAAAAAGGAAAAATAAATAATTCTAATACAATACAATACAATACAATACAAATACACTTTATTGCACCAAAATAAAAAGAAATAATAAAAAAGGGTATACATATATTCTTATATTTCTCTTTTGTTTTGTATTTTGTTTTTTCCTGTTTGTGCAATAAAGTATTTATGTTATGTTAATACTTACTAAAGTAGAAAAAAAAATACGGTCGAATTGAGAACCTCCTCCTTTTTTGAAGTCGGTAAAAATGTATAGTGACTTTACTCATGACTTTAATGACTATTCAATCAAACCTTATTTGTCGGTAAACAGAGTCTTGTCTCGTATAACTTAAAAGTTACGCCTTTGTAACGTTTTATGAGTCGTTTAAAGTATTTACATTTGATTAACAGGTAAAATGTCTAGTTCACATCAATAAAACAGCTACCAAACTGATATGGAAACCTCGTAAAAATAGTGACGTAAAAAATATATAAATTTCATGTTAACTATATTTTAATACATACGACGGGTCTCGCTAAGCACGTGTCACGGCATTATTCTGAGGAATATCCTTTTTTTTTATTTTGAACGCCCTCCACAATGTGTAGTTTCTCACCCGGTACAACATACGGTACAAAAAGCAAGAAAAAAAAGAATAAGCATTTTTAATTGAGCCTGTAGTTATGTACTTTTGTTTCCTTTTTTTGGTTTCAGTAGTTTAGTTTTAATTATTTGTATTTTAATAAGAATATTTTATTTGTTTGTGTGTAATAAAATATACAAATAAAATAAAAATATTAAGAAAAAAAAACTATAAAAAAGATGATGATACATCACAACACCAGCTAACCAGCTCCATCACCTACATCATACCATACTTAATAATTTTGAAGAGGACATCTTTGGCCTATCACACAAAATATACGCACTTCATGAAGATTTATCTTCTACAAGTTCCCTTCAAAGTTAGAACTAGCGTTGCCAAGCGTCTGGATAAAGCCGGACATAGGCCTTTTTTTATGTGACTTATTGTAGATTTGCCGCAGATGGCATTAACTACATGGCTGGACAAATGGGGAGCGCGTTGAAGGCTCTCACCCAGTACAACGTTTAAGACACACTTGTTATTACATTTTTCTCTATTCAAATTCATAAATAAGTTAAATAGAAAAATAAAACGTTTTTCGTCAACTTTAGATCTGTTTTTTATTTAGTAATCAGATTTTCATTTATCTTTAACCTGTATTGGGCTGGTTTTCCCTTCGCGGGTTGGAAGGTCAGATAGGCAGTCGCTTCTGTAAAAATCCGGACCTGTCAAATCTTCAGGTTAGGTAAGCGGACCCTGTGTAAAACGAGATAATGCTAGGGGGACAATCTTTGTGAAATTACCCAATATGACTCCTCAATAAATTATTTCCATTCAAATTCAAATTCAAAAATATCTTTATTCAGTAGGTAACATAGTTACACTTTGAATCGTCAATTTTTACATCTCATCCGCCTAAAACTACTGCAGCTTCTCACAACCTGTATAGCCGGGGAAAAGAAGCTGCAAGAAAAACCTCGGCACAGGGCCCTAGACGTCCTTTAATTTTTTTTAAATAAAAAAAATAATTACCATCCTGGCTGGGTTGTCCGGTTAGGTTTGACGAGCTGGCAACCCTACTTGGAACAAAGTCCGTTAAAATAGTTGCATTTGTGAGGTTATCATCGCCACCTCTAGGTGTGTGGTCTGACGTGACTCCTCTGATAAGGTTGGTCGTAAACCAGTAGTTGGCAATAAATAAATAACGCGACACCGTAAACTGGCACATAAAAATGCCAATCAAGCACCTTGAGGAAGCTGGCCCACTGTTGACGTGTAGCGACTGGCGGGGTAAAGTCAGAAGCGTTTTTAGGGTTCCGATACTCAAAGAAAATTGACCTTCAACAATTTTATCCGTGATAATTATTTTGAATCAGATCACTACCAAATATATATATACATATTTATATATATTTTAATGTTATTATACTGTAAATTAATTCTTTAATGACATTTGTGACATTTAATAATTTATTTTAATTTTGTAGCTATTTTAAGTGTATTTATTGTTTTTAGGGACATATATATGCCAGTGTTGGTGAAATGTACTGAAACTCTACCATAATTAAAGCACATAATAACGGGTTCTTACCGCGTTTTAATGGGGATATGAGATTTAATTATGTGCTTTAATTATGATAATAACCGCGTAAACTTAAAACAATGTATCTACCATAATTTTTAAAAGATAAAATGATTTCTATTTCTATAATAAATAATTATGATATCTGATTTCTAAATAGGATAAACGGAACCCCTATAGGATCACAATGTCCTAACCTAACTAGAGATCACAAAGCGATTTTTGTGATATGTCCCCACCGGGATTTGAACCCGGAAACTCCGGATCGTGAGACCAACGCTCAACCACTGGACCACGGAGGCCGTGCGATTCCTTGAAGCTATAAAAATCAAGCTTATAAATCAATGCAATCCAAAGATACAGACACTCAACATTTTAGTAAAGTTCCTGGGTCTCAATCTCAAACTATCTGCCCGGTACTAAAAATAGTAACTAACGCCAAGACGAAGCGCAAGGGCAGGAAGTGCTTGGTCAAACCACATAACATAACATAAACAGCCTATATATGTCCCACTGCTGGGCACAGGCCTCCCCTCAATCAACCGGAGGGGGTATGGAGCATACTTCACCACGCTGCGCAGAGGTGTTTTTACGGTTAATAGCCGGGACCAACGGCTTAACGTGCCCTCCGAAGTACGGAATCATCTTACAAAGGACAGTCTCACAAGGTGATTTCGACAATGTCCCCATCGGGATTCGAACCCGGACCGATTTGGAAATCGTGAGCCTAACGCTCTTACCACTAGACCACGGAGGCTGTTCAAGCCAAGACCACGGAGGCAGGTGAAGCCACATATTTTACCTAAAATGTAGAGTTTGTGAACTTAGTGTGTGTGTGTGCGTGTGCGTGTGCGTGTGCGTGTGCGTGTGCGTGTGCGTGTGCGTGTGCGTGTGCGTGTGCGTGTGCGTGTGCGTGTGCGTGTGCGTGTGCGTGTGCGTGTGCGTGCGTGCGTGCGTGCGTGCGTGCGTGCGTGCGTGTGTGTGTGTGTGTGTGTGTGTTATACTTAGGGCGTTAACTTTTAAACGGCCCGGCGGGGTCGGTATCCGGGTCCTTATACGGGGTGTAAGTGACATAATCGTAAATAATACTGAGATGAGAGATTCAACTTATTATTCAGAGTTTATATCAAGCGGAATTTACCATCGCAAAAGTATAGAATTGACAACAAAACCGCTGTTACTCGGACACACATCATAAAGTACACCTTTAGATAACATTTTATAATATATTAACACGAAATATTTTGAAATCATTCAACGATGGATCGTGACTGTCAGAAACAATGTGTACACTGAGATTTAATTAATCAGTCTGATATTTTACTGGATAATTCATTGTAAAAGTGTAGATTAAAGGTTACTTGGAAGAAATCGCTTTAAGCGATAATGTCGCCAATAGGCTTGTTTTCAACTAGTCAAATGAGTTACTTTTTACTAAACGTCAAATCACGAAATTACTTTGGAATTTGTATTAAAAAGCACACTGTGATACTTAAACTTATTGAAACTGTTACGCGGTTATCATCATAATTAAAACACCAGTAAAATTTAATCGATGTTGAAATATCGGGAGTCTCATATCCCTGATTAACGCGGTAAGAACCCGGTATTATGTGTTTTAATTATTGTAACTGTTACCTTATTTGAGTGCATTAAGTATATTTATATTAACATAATTGAATACAATGATGGTATAGTCCTGAACGGTATGCGCGAATTGTATACGCCGATTCTGCATAGAATTATTATGAATGAGCGACTTTCCCGGCTAAGTTCCTCAAAAACAATATCAGTAGGCGCTGTAAAGTTTTTCCCACAAACTTCAAATTTCATGTATAACAGACATATGCATCTTTTATCTTTGTTTCCGGCTATAAATGATGACTCTTGTTATTACACCCAGACACAACACATCTTCCACCTATTACTATTCTGATCAAAATAAGGGAGAGAGTGACAGTGCGTCTTCGTTTTTCGCTCTCTCGAACGCTGTGATTGGTCAAATCCGCACATCTCCGTTCTTCTCCGCCCATCTCCGCGTCAGTGGAAACCCGGCCTAAACCCGGTATTTCTTATCTTATGTCTTCGTCTTGTAATAAAGTATTGACTGTAGTTAAGTAGGACTGTAACAAGGTATTCTTTTCAAGACATCATTGACTGCATATCCTCATTTGTCCGACCAAGTAGGTAGTTAATGCGGCAAATCTCCAATAACTCACATGAAAAAAAGAAGAATTACTAAACTCTAAAGTATTAAAGGTTTGACGGGTTTAGTTGTAAAACAGTAAGGTGTTGCAACATTTTCCTGACAAACATAACATAAGCTCACTCATCATCATCATCAATTTAAGAGCCACGCTCTTGTCGGTGCAGCATTTTCCATGCTACTTTTTTAGGGAAAAATAGGGCAGTGGTTTCCCTCTTGCCTTCCGCCCAAGCTAAGCTAATAAGCTCACTACTATACCCCAATAGGGTAGTCAAAGATACATCCATCGTAAAATGAACTCCCGCACCTCACCAAACTTTTTGACATGAATAAGTACGTAAAGTTTCGAATACCTAAACTTTTTCTCACGCCATTACTTTTACAAAAATGTAACATTTTTTATAAAATTTCCTAACTCCCAAATGATTTTAAACCGAGTTCACGATACCAAAGCAATCGAATCGATTTTATTTAAAAAAAAATAAGATTTTCCGTGTTAAGTATCGATTAGAGGCTTTATGATAAAATCGGTGCGTAGGAGTCATTGTATGACGAAGCTCGGGTCAAAAGTTACAGTGATAAATATTTGACAAGTTATAGGCTGTATGGCCGCAGTGTCTTTGCATGACAATCGAGAGGTCAGACGTCAAACTCGCAGTAGCCGAACCTATTATTTAGTAAACTGCAACATAAAATAATATTATTACTAATAAATGTCTCATATTTATCTGTTTCGTCATTTTACTACCGAATATAAATAAACATTTATTTTATAAAAAAAAAAATCAAGGTAAATTGTGATATGACGTAATCGTTTACTATTTGAGCATTAGGTTAACGTGGCTTAACGTGCCTTCCAAAGCACGGATCATCTTACTTCTGGGCAATCAGGTGATCAGCCTGCAATATCCTAACAAAACTAAGGATCACAAAGTGATTTGTCCCCACCGGGATTCGAAACCGGGACCTCCGGATCGTGAGCTGAACGCTCAACCACTGGACCACGGAGGCCGTTACAGTTACCGCCGTAAATAGGTACATATCTTTTATTTTACACTCAAACCCTTCATTGTACGAACTATCAATCAATCCGATGGAGTTTTTCAAAGTACTTAACTCTTATCTAAACCATCATCATTACATAACTCATTAACATTAGCAAAGCGACGGATTTACAATAGCCATAATGCTTTCTGAAACTCACTTCCATTTACCAGGATAACCTTCCAACCATGATCTAAAACTTTAACCAATTCTCACACTTATGTGTACAAGAACAGAGTATTAACAGTGTATTGTTAGACGTAAGTATAACTTTGTAAAACGCGCCACCCAAGGCGCGTATGGGACCTATAAATGTGTACAATTTACAACCAACGCGACTTGAAGTTGAAAAGTTGAACTTGTTATACGAAACTAAATGGTACTTAAGGTGATACTGCACTATCTGAGAAACACCATCATAGCCCTGAATGTCTGCCCTTGGTCATAGCCAGAATGGGTCATAGAAAGGCCATACAGTCGTCAATGTCCCACATTCATTCAAGCGGATAACGTTACGACCATTTTTGACTATTTTTTGGTCAATTTAAGCTCATTTCTAATCTCTAACACGCTGGCACTACAACCAATGATGTGGCTTTCCTGAGAATATTCCCACTTTGGAAACATTCCCGGTAGTAAAAAGGCGCTGAAGTTATAAAAAAAATAAAAAAATAAAAAGAGTTTATTTCGGACATGTTCCATAGTGGTTAGTAACAAGCAATAAACAACTTAAAAAGAGCTTATGTAAAAAGATCTTAATTACCTGGCTTTTAGGCATATAGGACCAGAGGCCAAATTCAAATTCAAACATATCTTTATTCAGTAGGTAACATAGTTACACTCTGAATCGTCAACTTTTACATAACGAACGTCTCATCCGCCTAAAACTACTGCAGCTTCTCACAACCTGTATAGCCGAGGAAAAGAAGCTGCAAGAAAAACCTCGGCACAGGGCCCTAGACGTTCTTTAAAAAAATAAAAATAAACATAAAATATTGGTATACAATTGAGTAATTTAGCTGCCTAATATCAGTTCTCAGACAGTTAATCCCATGCATTCATATCTTCTAAATAATCACTAACTTTATAATAACTGGCCCTGTGCCCTTACTATTAAAGAGGATTTACAAAAGGAACATTCCAACTTAGGGAATATTCTCTACCCCTATACCGACCCCGCCGGCGTGGTCGACGATTTCCCTCATTCAGCGCTTATCGCTATCCACCCCCTAGGGTCGATTAATTCTTTCAAATATTTTTCCTCTCAGTTGACGCCCTGAGCCGAGGTTCGCGCCCAACTGGGCACCCTCAGGCCTGTTGTCTTAAACGTTGTACCGGGTGAGAGCCTTCAGCGCTCCCCATTTGTCCGGCCAAGTAGTTAATGCCATCTGCGGCAAATCTACAATTAGTCACGTCAAAAAAAAAAGGAATATTCTCTAGAACGGCAACATCACTGACTACAACATTTTTTCCGTATAATCGGCTATGGTGTGATGCGATGGACGAGTTTGAATGGCATATAGATATCGCCGCATAAATTACATACATTTTATTCGGAAATTAATTTGTCGTGACCAGCCGTACAGATTACGTGTTTGATGTCACTCAAACATAATATATATTTTACGTGTCTCTTGGGGATCTTAAAAATGTCAAGACACATTTATTTTTCAAATAATATACTACCTTCTGATCGCTTTATATGTCAAAGTGTATCCTCATCACCAGCCCAATAACGTCCCCACTGCTGGGGCACGGGCCTTCCCTATGGATGGATAGGGAGATCGGGCCTTAAACCATCACGCGGGCCCAGTACGGATTGGTGGTTATTAACGACTGCTAATGCAGCCGGGACCAACGGCTTAACGTGCCTTCCGAAGCACGGAGGAGCTCGAGATGAAAACTTTTTTTTTTGTGGTCACCCATCCTATGACCGGCCTTTGCGAAAGTTGCTTAACTTCAACAATCGCAGGCCGAGCGCGTTTATCGAGAGACCAACGCTCTAACTATTAAACCGCGCAAGCCAGTGCAGATCTCACAAAACATAGTGTGATTTTCTTGCGCTTAAAACCTAGCTCACTATAAGGTGAGAAATGAAAAGACGCAGTACCTAGAGTATTTTGCTTAGCGGCAAAAAATAAAAAAACCTTTTTTTACAAAGTAGACTTTATCCGCATTTGGTTCTCTGCAAACTTTAATAGGCTCTTAAACTATTTTGAGACTGTAACAAGCCTCTACTGATAAACCGTCTTTCTTTGTCAACAGCCCATCTTTAGAACCTAAGATAACAGTACGGTCTTCCGCAAAGTCGTCCATCAAACGTAGCCCATTAGACTATCAAGCCTTCAAGCCATCAATCACATTCGGCACCTTTTTGATAACGAAGGGAGAATGCCGCGGGTTGCCGCAAGATGGCGCGACTGGCTACAAGTGCCGCCATCGCCGCATACGCAGATTTACAGTCGATTTATGCGCCACTATAATGGACACTAAACACGTTGCACTACACATCAATTACATTGTTGTTTTACTGCCAAAGCGATATTGTTGCGATAATGAACTGTTTCTGATGGGTTTTAGAAGAACAAACTTACATACTTACATAACATGAACAGCCTATATACGTCCCACTGCTAGGCACAGGCCTTCCCTCAATCAACCGGAGGGGGTTAAACTTACATACATGCGTAGTAAATAGAGATGCGGACTAGACACCGACTAAGTTAGCTTGAATCAAATCAAATCAAAATAATACTCGTATACTTTATTGCAGAGAACTAAATAAACAAATGAAAAAAAAAACAATAATGTTGAAATGTAGAACATATATACTTGAAATAAAAATGCGACGAATAATATAAATATATAAATAAACAATGTACTTAACACTATGGTATGGTCTAATGTATGTGTGTTGAGTGTGTGTATGGTGTGGTCTATCTCATTCGCACCACCGTGTATATCAGTATACATAATTACATATCCATAGGGAAACTCACAAAGATATTTTTTTTATCGAGTAAGATTTTTTCGATTTAATTTTCTCTTTGTGAGTTTCAATTCAATTCTCAATTATTTATTGCATTCCATTTAGTATAATGGGGTGTTACATAGGCATAGGAACTATAACATGGACCCTGTAGGGCATAGCAACGTTGAAGGGAAGAGAGGAAGTGTGTATTAAAATTAAAACTTATCATTTAAAATTCCCTGGGGAGTGCTATAAAAACATAGGTCTTAAAAAGTTTCATAAAAGACAATGTAAACAAAGTGTTTGTTTAATATCTAAAAATATCCAAATAGACTGCTACTGTTAATTCCTTCTGTCAAAGCGTCTAATCAGTTTATTGCCCTGTTTTTCTAGTTATTATGATAATGTCGAAATAAAAAAATAAGCCTTGACTATTTTTTTACATGGCTTATTCTTGAATACTAGTACTTTACCCTTGGTTTGCTTTACAAAACTTTTTACTTAGTTAACACTCTATCACAGTGATGGGCAATTAGTTCCAGTGCGTGGTGCGGTGGCGTAAGAGAAGGTGCAGGTCGTGTCGTATCGGGAGGTGGTTTTGGCGGGAAGAGGAATGGCGATTGGCGAGGAATGGTGATTACTCCACCGACAAGAGCGCAGCTCTTAAATAGAGAGAGATATAAAATAACATGACACAAATAGCCTATATAGAAAGGCCCACTGCTGGGTATCCCCTGAAACAACTGGAGGGGGTATGAAGCATACTCCACCACGCTGCTCCACTGTCCGGATTATCCGAAGTAAGATGATTTCGTGCTTCGTAAAGCACGATGACAGTTGATCCTATTAGCTTTAAAAACGCCTCCATTAACTCTTAAGTTTAAGACGACAATATTGAAATTAAACGATTTTTGAACCGCAGTTGAGAAATATAAACGGCTATAACTTAGTGGAAGAAGCAGCTATTAGTAAAACTATTTGAAATTTTGCGTTCATAACTATTCACACATCACATCTTAGCCCATTGTGTGAACTAAATTATGATTTTTTATCAATTTTAGACAGTCTTGATCGATGGGGCTAGCATAACAAACTTTGTTAAAAACCCTAAAATAAAAGCAAAAAAAACTATTCATTTAATTCGCTCTATTAATTTTCTTATAATATAATACTTATAATAATATAGTATATAGTATAGCCCTCTATGGATGTGAAACTTGGACACTGACACAGAAGGACAGAGAGAGACTCGAGCCTTTGAAATGTGGTGTTGGAGGAGGATGGAAAGAATAAGTTGGACAGAAAGGGTTACAAATGAGGAAGTCCTAGTAAGAGTAAGGGAAAAGAGACAAATACTCAGAATTATTGAGGACAGAAGAGACAAGATAATTTGACACCTAATAAGACACGACGAATTTATTAAAAACATCATAGAAGGAATGGTAGAAGGTAAGAGAGGAAGGGGAAGACCAAGAAGAGCTTACATGGAACAGATTAAACAAAAGGTTAACGTCGTGTCTTATAGGAAAGTCAAGGAATTGTCCTTTGATAGACTGGAATGGAAAATGCTACACCGACAAGAGCGTGGCTCTTAAATTGATGATGATGAATAATATAGTAAACCAACCACAAACATACATATTTTTCTTTATATCACTATAGGTATTTAACTATATTACCATGATTCATTACCATTCAATTTGATATCAAAATTCTTCCATATTCTTGATGCTACTGTTGTAATATTGTTATATTATGTACAGGATACTTCGGTGTTTGTTCTTAAGATTATTGATTATGTGTCAAAATATGGTAATGAGGCCGTGTCTCTACAGCCTGACCTTTGCATCATCTGTGTTAACGTATCACATACATTAAAAATGACGTGTTCAGGCCAGAAGAGGTCAAAATTTATTATAATTATTAGCTTCAAATAAAGATTTTTTATAGCATTCACCCGTGCTCAGGGAAACTCATAAAGAAAAATTTAAATAAAAATAAAATAATAAAAAGTTTATTCGAAATAAAAAGAGAGAAAAAAGAGAAAAGAAAAGAAAAGAAAAAAAAGAAAAAGAGAAAAGAGTTTAAATTGAAAAAATAAATAAATAATTAAAATATTATATTTTTAAGATAGTGTGGTCTATGTTAATTATTATTAGGTTTTTAAATACTTAATAAGAAACGCAATGCTATTAATTGAATCCGTAATAGCTCAGTTCGGAGAACGCGTGACTTGTAATTGTAATTGTAATTTTCATTGTAACAATTATTTTTTGGAAATAAACTTATTATTATTATTATTACTTCTATCGTAGTGTTACTGGTTCGAATCCCGGCTCGGGGTCTAAACCACTGGATACGACTTTATGATTTTGAATTCATGTTTGGACCATAGATAATTGAGATAAATGGTATCACGTGGTTTCCAGTATTGGTGCTCGGTAATGGCAATAGGGTCGAGGAGTGAGTGTATACAGGGTGGCCCAGAAGTTCAGGTTCAAAATGAAAAATTAGATAGAGGGGCTCATTAGCTACCAGAAACACCCCCATGTATGTTCAGCAATTATTTACGGTTTAGGAGATATGACCCATTTTGTACCTTTTTCTAGATTTTCTACCTTACTTCAGAAATAATCATTTTGTCGCTATCCCTTTCTTAATAATTATTTTATTTTACTTCACAACTATGCCTAAGGCTGTGTACCGCTCAATCAAAGATAAATTAAAGTGAAATCAAAGATAAAAAAAAAGTTATCGGAAGTCAAAGTGAGAATTCGACCAAAATTGTTACAGTTGTTAAAACTTCGCCGAAGAATAATAAACACATGAGATTGTCATGGACACTGAAAGTATTTCTTAAAACTGCTCCATTTAATCGGCTTTTAGAAACATTAATAAAAAGTACCCTTAATATGGGCAAAAAACTAAGTAATTAGACCTCAAAGATTGCAAGACAAGACAGCTTTCAAGGAAAATTTGACATTCTCATACAATGTAGCTGCTACTTTCTAACGTTGTTAAAGGTGCTCAAAGACACATTTTCAATTAAAAGTAAATAAAAATCACGCTTATAATCGCTAACAGGGTAGACATAGCAACAATCCGAAGACAAAACTTGCAGTCACTTTTGGTATTCGTATTTTAATGAAGGTACATAGATTTCAAGGAAAAAGTTATCCCCAAACACTGTTGGTGATTCATACTATTGGATACTAAAATAAAATGTGTCTTTTAGCACCTTTAACAACGTTCGAAAGAATCAGCTACATTGTATGAGAACGTCAAATTTTCCTTCAAATATGTCTGTCTTGCAATCTTTGATGGCTAATTACTTAGTTTTTTGCCCGTATTAAGGGTACTTTTTATTAATGTTTCTAAAAGCCTATTAAATGGAGCAGTTTTTAGAAATACTTTCAGTGTCCATGACAATTTCATGTGTTTATTATTCTTCAGCGAAGTTTTAACAACTGTAACAATTTTGGTCGAATTCTCACTTTGACTTCCGATAACTTTTTTCTTATCTTTGGTTTCACTTTGATTTATCTTTGATTGAGCAGTACACAGGCTTAGGCATAGTTGTGAAGTAAAATAAATTAATTATTAAGAAAGGGATAGCGACAAAATGATTATTTCTGAAGTAAGGTAGAAAATCTAGAAAAAGGTACAAAATGGGTAATATCTCCTAAACCGTAAGTAATTGCTAAACATACATGGGGGTGTTTCTGGTAGCTAATGAGCCCCTCTTTCTAATTTTTCATTTTGAACCTGAACTTCTGGGCCACCCTGTATACTATACACCTCTGCATGCTCGGGATGCAGGCCCGATACTATGTATGTGAAATGCTATTAATAGGTTAAATTATTTAGAGCAGCATGCTCCATATCCCATCCGGTTTATTAATGGGAAGCCTGTGCCCAGCAGTGGGACGTATATAGGCTGTTTATGTACGTATGTAGTATTATTTATATCAAATTTAAAAGAATGCTATTAAATCAGTACAGCTACAGACTCTTAAAGTATCCATTATCATACCGTTATCGTATTCAGAGAAAGGTTTATAACATAGATAATTAAAAACGTTTTAATTCTACAATGTGAACATATGAATTGAATTTGTGTTTTATTGGTGTCATAGAGGATGGGATAGTGCTGTTCAGTAATCGGATATTTATCGATGTTTTTCTTTCTCGCTAGTCCCACTATTGAGTACAGGCTCCACTTATTAAGGTCTATAGAACAATCGATACATATTTATTGTATATGAGTGTCGTAGATTTTACCTGAATAAACTTTTTTATTATTATTATTATTTATTTTTTAGCCGTAAAAACACCTCCACCAACCCGCAGTGGAGCAGCGTGGTGGAGTATGCTCCATACCCCCTCCGGTTGATTGAGGGGAGGCCTGTGCCCAGCAGTGGGACGTATATAGGCAGTTTATGTATGTTATGTATTATTTACATTTCACGACTTTACAGTGCAGAAGCGCCAATGCGCCCTGAAACTTTCAATATGAACAATAATATAATTGTTGTTTCCTCAAAATTTATTAATTTAAATAAATCGTTATAATTCCAAACATTGTATGTGTAATAATATCATCATCTCCCTAGCATCATCCCGTTTTTCACAGGGTCAGCTTACCTCACCTGATGATTTGACAGGTCAAGTTTTTTCCGAAGCGACTGCCTGTCTGACCTTCCAACCCGCAAAGGGAAAACCAGCCAGTACAGGTTAGGTCACATACTTACCTCCGAAAATGCATTTCTTGGGAATGTGGGTACAGAACAATTCATCATCAGCCGTACGACGCCCACTGCTGGGCATAGGCCTCCCCCAAGGATCTCCACGACGATCGGTCCTGCGCTGCCCGCATCCAGCGGCTTCCCGCGACCTTCACCAGATCGTCGGTCCACCTTGTAGCGGGCCTACCCACTGAGCGTCGTCCGACACGTGGTCGCCATTCCAGAACCTTTCCGCCCCATCGGCCATCGGTTCTCCTCGCTATGTGTCCTGCCCACTGCCACTTCAGCTTTGCAATTCTCCGAGCTATGTCGGTGACTTTAGTTCTCCTGCGGATCTCCTCATTTCTGATTCGATCGAGCAGGGAAATACCGAGCATAGCTCTCTCCATTGCCCGCTGAGCGACACCGAGCCTCCTCACGAGACCCATAGTAAGCGGCCACGTCTCACTGCCGTAGGTCATCACTGGCAACACGCACTGGTCAAAGACTTTCGTCTTGAGACACTGAGGTATTTTGGATGAGAAGATATTCCGCAGCTTCCCGAACGCTGCCCATCCGAGTTGGATCCTACGAGAGATCTCTTTCTCGAAGTTGGACTTACCTAACTGGATTATTTGTCCTAGGTAAATGTACTGGTCTACAACTTCAGAACAATTACCGTCTTTTATTAATAAAATATCGATAAAACATCCACCGACCATGGCACATCACTACGATACAGGAAGACTATGCGGCGGTCAGTGATGTCACCTCACCGTAAAACTAATTAGAGCTCGCGGCGTCTCTCAATTTATGACGGTCTTACACCGGACACGGTGATATCAATAAAATTGGTGCATTCGACCTCAACGTTTGAGGTCGGCTTATCGATATATGAACTTCATTGTATGTTTACGTCACTAATACCTCCAGCCAACTAGTTTTCCTTCCAAGTAGTTAATGCCACAATAAGTCACGTCAAAAACCGTCACTAATGTGTTGTTAGGATTAACAAATGCCATTAACTACTTAGCCGGACAAATGGGGAGCACTGAAGGCGACCCGGTACAAATTTGCCTGAGGGTGCCCCGTTAGACCAGCCCCCAAAATCGCTCTTATACCATATAATAAGGATTAATACTGCGTATAGAACAGTAACTCTCCGCTCCCCACCAGCGGCTGAGCTAGGTTTACCTCACCCCCTTGGTCTTACTTTAGTCTTCAGTCGTAGGCTGTCACACGTCACACACAAAATACACTTATATTTAATGCCGTGTATTGAATATATTGCGGCTAATTTATCATCTAAAGACATGTTCTTCTGCCCATAACGATTCGTATCACCCGACTTTAATACTTATTTAGTAACTTACCGTGGTTAATTTCCTTTTATTTTGAAAATCAATTAATCGAACACCGTCATTACCGGCCCCAGCTGAGATTATCAATTCCCAACGTAGCGGTGCGCAGGCGCAGCGTAAGGAGTCCAATTTGTCAAATTAGCGAAACGCGAGCGCAACTCAAGAGGCGCGCCCTTTGTACTACTGTGAACATCCTGGG
Source organism: Pectinophora gossypiella (assembly GCF_024362695.1). NCBI lineage: Eukaryota > Metazoa > Arthropoda > Insecta > Lepidoptera > Gelechiidae > Pectinophora > Pectinophora gossypiella. Next base: position 15,459,441 of record NC_065417.1, read on the forward strand.
CTATTGTAGGGGTGGCAAAAGAATAAATGTATCAGTCAGAGTTTTCAGGGTTCCCCTTTTGTCCGGCCAAGTAGTGCATTGGAGGCAAGTCCAAGTGCGTCACGTCCAAAGATAATTAACAGGCCTGTTTACTTTGAATCTATGACTTTTGCAGGTCTGCTGGAAGGAATTTCTAGAAGTAATCTGTACCAATAAGCTGTATTCCTAGTCTGTTTCTATTTTTTATTCACACTGAAAGAGGGATAATATCTACCACGCTGGCAGGGTCGGTATAAATGAGAGAGTTATGTACGCAATGATACGAGTACAAAGTGCACATAAACACTACATAAAAACAATTAGGTTTATGTAAGTAATTAACCCTTTCACGGGCGGAGACCGTGGGTCATTGATGGTTCATTATAGATAGTATTACACCTTAGAATCGGAACGTCATCAGACGTTTTGTCCTTGAAAGTGTTAAGAACCAAATTATCTCACCGTCACATCCCTAGTTCCTTTTGAAGACACTGAGCAATAACATCCTAGTAGGATGATCCAAGCAATGAACATAAAACATTATCACCTACCACCACATCATTACAAAAATCACCCTTATTACCACCTACTAAAGCCAATATAGCTGCAAAACTACCCTTGTTTCTTAACAAACTTATAATGCAGTTAATACACACGATTTGAGCCGTTATTGAGAAGAAGACAAGGGTGTTATTGAGGGATAAGGTAAGGTTGTTAATAAGTTAGAGTCAGAACAACCTGCTGTGAGATTCACAAGTTTGATTTATTCTGACAAACGTGGCAAGAACAGGGTTGTTACAAAATATCCTTTAAAAAATATACTGATATATTTCTTAAATTCATTCTATGTGTGACAACTCATACCATCTTATTAGCGTCATCTCTTTTTTTTTAAGTTTTTAATTCTGGGTCCGATTAGGTAATCTGTTCTGGAAGATCTGTTTTTTTTTATCATAGAATCGATTGCTGGTGGAAGCCAAACTGCATAGCCTAGACCACCGCCTTTTTTTTTGATTTGCCGCAGATAGCATTAACTACTTGGCCGGAAAGACCACCGCCGTAAAGTCGCCTGCCTGTCGGTTTTTTACAGATTGTACTTCGGGGAGTGTGCACATGAGCTCCATCAGCTCATTCCACCAAGTCCATTCCATCTGAGGACATCCAGACGTACGGCGGGTTACCATCCTTACTTGGTTGACATACCACTAATCCGCACCAAGCGCTTCGCTTCAACCTTCATAATGCGCACAGCCAAGGAATGGAATGGGTTGCCGGCGTCGGTGTTTCCTGTATCTTATAACCTGGGGTCCTTTAAATCACGGGTGAATAGGCATTTTCTGGGTAAGCTCGTTCCAACGCCGATCTCTTCTTCACCTCGTGGAAGAATGAAGTCAAGAGCGAACGCAAATTAATATAAAAAAAATTGCCAATCTGATTTTTCAACCCTAAAGGAAGGTCGCAATCCCATCAACCCATAATTACAGATTAGTAACAACTAACGCGAGGGAGGCACACGTCTCTCTCTCCTTAGACTAAAGTAACACCCAGAGGGGGTGAGGCGGCGGCACCTGATACGAATTCATGCGGGGAGGAGAGTTACCGTTCTACAAGTATTATTCCTTACTCTAAAAAAAATTCAAAAATATTTATTTTTCAAAATTGGCTTACAAAGTTAGCGCTTTTTGAACGTCAAAAACTAAATTACATATTATGTAACTAGCTGTAAAACTACTACCACATCGAAATCTGTAACGCTGAGTGGCCAGAAAACCTCCCAGCACAGGGCCCTAGTCCTACTGTTTCATGTTTTCCTTTCTTTTTTTAAATACAGATTGTATTACATAATTTATAAAATGAAATGCAATGGTATTCCAATTACAGTCGGTGGAAGGAAAGTGAAAAATAAAGAGTTTATATGACTTTATCACAGAAACAGTGTTTTATGAGCTCCCTGACAGAAGCAGGCCTGTCCACATACGCAGCACCCGACTACGAGTTGACGCGAAAGCCAGCCATCGCTCCCTTCGCACATTTCTATGACAATAGGACTTAGAACACTGAGCTAAAACGCAATACAAGATTTTTTAACATCAGAAATCAACCCCGTAGCAACCCTACACGTCGCAGTATTAATTCACCCACAATTTGTCATTGAATGTGAGAAAGTGGTTTATTGTTCGTGTTCACCGGGAAATAATAGCAGTTTGTATTATTTTACACTTCACACCACCCAGAGAGCGTTAATATACACAAACCAACGGATTTACATAAATAATTTAGTACCAACAAAATAAGGATTAAAGTTATGGAAAGAACATGTCTTTAGAAGACAAATTAGCCGCAAAATACTTATTACTTATTATTATTATTATACTGAATGCCTAAGAGGAACTTCGCGATGTTCGTGTAACTCAGTCTCTGTCTTTATAAATAGAATCCTATCCTGATTGGCTAAAATACTAATGAATTTATAGGAGTTGTCAGTTTCAGCCAATCACAAGGTAGGATTTCCATATGTTAATATAGAAACTTAATTAATTAGTATGGTAACATATATTATGTATCTATTATCTATTAATCATCTTATGCTGACAGGGTACCAGACTTACAGCCTATAATTTTGTAAAAGTTCTCTATCATGTTGGAGGGAACACACTCTTTGTATAGAGCTAGTTATAATCCTGTCATATTAAGACAAAACTAAATTGGTGGTAGCCTGATGTGGCACCTAATGTCTCTATGTCCTGGGGGGTTAAAAAGGCCACATCAAAGCAATTCATCTCTCTCTCTCTCTCTCTCTCTCTCTCTCCTTGACATTTATTATTCCCATCTGATGGTGGCTGCCTTCTTCGTACTTATTTTTTTTCGTATTATTTTTTAGGGGTCTGGCTGAAAATCGGCGTCGTATTGCCCCTCACGTGGGTCGATACGACATTAGCCGAGCTAGTACCCTTTTTAGTTTTAAGTCTTACATTTCATAAAGTATGTTAAAATTTTAATATTAAGAAATTTATGTAACGTCTTAAACCACACACACACCACACACCACCACACCACCACAGCTTCTCAATAAATGTTTCTTGTTTCTTGTTTGTTTCTTGTACCTAAATAAAGATTCTATCTCTATCTATCTACTTCTCTTCCACTTCGCTCAATCGGACAAGTCGTTCTCGGAGACATCGCACATTCACAGGTCCTTTTTGACCACATCAGCCCGTCGAAGCAATTCATCTTTAAAATGCAATGTGACATTTGTGCATTTAAAAGTGCGCAATGTAAACAAATGACAAATAGCAATATTGTTTTTTAGATAAATTGCTTTGACCTATTCAACTCCCTTGTTGTCAAATCAATCAAGTGACTGACTCTATATTTTGAGTGTCGATTTTTACAAACTATAGGATGGATTTACAAATGGGTAGTTTCCTAGGTCAAAGGTAAATTATGAAATTCTGATTAATAAAATAAAGACAGATCTAAAAGTGACAAAATTTTAATTTTTTCTTTATTCTATTTACTTAAGTAACTTATTTATGAATTTTATGAGTAATTCAGAAAAATCTGCGTCATTTCGTTTAGTATAACGTCACAGGTTGATTTTTCGTTCAAATTCTTTAGTAATTTCGTGTTTTGACGTTTAGTAAAAAGTATTATTTGGAAATAAGCCAATGGTTTGAGAACTTTTACTAGCTCCTTGTTTCTTCAATGAGCACATGTTAACTATATTAAACGTGTAAACCTCAACAGTAGGTTATCATCCTACATTCAACCAGCTATAATATAAATTTTGCCCATACGGCAGTCACCACTGGACCGGACAATCGCGGCCGACAACGCAAGTCATCCGGCCTGGGAATCGGAGCCATTACGTCCTTGCCGCGATCTCTGAAACAACGTGTCGAATCACCACTTGTTCTTGTAGTACTCTCGCCTTTATACGACTTCAACGTGGACATTGTATGGTACAGTCGTACTCAATAAATAGGGAGTAGCTCGGTGGCGCAGCGGTAAACGCGCTCGGTCTGCGATTGTTGAAGTTAAGCGACTTTCGCAAAGGCCGGTCATAGGATGGGTGACCACAAAAAAAGTTTTCATCTCGAGCTCCTCCGTGCTTCGGAAGGCACGTTAAGCCGTTGGTCCCGGCTGCATTAGCAGTCGTTAATAACCACCAAATCCACACTGAGCCCGCGTGGTGGTTCAAGGCCCGATCTCCCTATCCATCCATAGGGAAGGCCCGTGCCCCAGCAGTGGGGACGTTAATGGGCTGGCGATGATGATGATGATGACTCAATAAATAATAATCATCCCGTTATCCCGTTTCCACGGGGTCCGCCTACCTAACCTGAAGATTTGACAGGTCCGGTTTTTACAGAAGCGACTGTGACGTCTACCTGACTTTGCTATTTAAAAACAAATAAGGAAAATATACAGGAGGTTAGTGACATCGTAACGAAAACTTTGAAGGATGATTCAGACCATGATTCTGAGTTGATATCAAGTGGGATTTTCCGTCGCAAAAGTATAAAATTAATAATAATTTAAAAAGACATAACAAATACATGAATTTTGCGATAGTATGGAAAGGAAAATAATTAAAAAAACACTTAAATTTTAATGACTTTTCCGATAGGAAAATCTACTTGATATCAACTCAGAATCATGGTCTGAATCATACCCGTCAGTATTTGTTACGATGTCACTAACATGTATATATGACATCGCGCCTGTATCCCCAAATAGGTAGTCACAGGTGTATAGTATACATACAGGGTGTTAGTGACATCGTAACGAATACTCAGAGGGATGATTCAGACCATGATTCTGAGTTAATATCAAGTGGAATGTTTCGTCGCAAAATTCATGATATTTTTTTTGTTTTTTTTAATTATTTTCAATTCTATACTTTTGCGATGAAAAATTCCACTTGATCACTCACTTGACCACTCAGAATCATGGTCTGAATCATCCCTCTGAGTATTCGTTACGATGTCACTTACACCCCGTACAACTTCATACAGTAGCCATACAAGTAGGTATGGGTGTTAATGACACCGTAACGAATACTGAGGGGGATGGTTCAGACCATGATTCTGAGTTGATATCAAGTGGAATTTTCAGTCTGAATATTCATATATTTTTTTGTGTTTTTTTAAATTATTTTCACTTCCATACTTTTGCGACGGAAAATTCCACTTGATATCAACTCAGAATCATGGCCTCAATCACCCCTCAAAATTTTTGTTACGATGTCACTAACACCCTGTATACACCCACTCCTCGCTAGCTACATTTAATTCCATATTCGCATGTAATAGGGGGCCAGCCTATAGGCATTAAAAATTCAAATTCAAATCATTTATTGTGACACACAGGTACAGTGGGTAGATGTTACAAAGATAATAATAAGACCGCTGTGATCTGCCGGTAGGCGTACATTTTTTTTTATTTTTTTTTTCATTAACAGGGTACTCTGAAAAAGCACGTGATATCAATTATCTATGATCCAAATATGAATTTAAACTTACGAACTCGAATTCAGTGGGCCGAAATTCGAACCCGTGGAACTAAGGTGTGTATTCAAATACAAATTCAAATTCAAAAATATACCACAGTTACCAACACTTTGAATCGTCATTTTTTACATAACGAACGTCTCATCCGCCTAAAACTTCTGCAGCTTCTGTATAACCAGGGAAAAAAAGCTGCAAGGAAACCTCAGCACAAGGCTCTAAACGTTCTTTTAAAAAATAAACATAAAATATTGTTATGCAATTTAGTACTTTGGCTCATATCAGTCCTCAGACAGTTAATCCCATGCATTCATATCTTCTAGATCACCAATCTTATAATAACCTTTTTTACAAAGTTTCTGTTTAATCACTGTCTTAAAACTGTTCACACTGTTGTATGTGCAGTCATGAGCAATATTATGTACCCACTTTAGGACTCTGTCGCACTAACATATTTGACATTTAGTAGACTTACTGTTCAATTTGTCAAAAAAGTTAATGTGACATTGTACCAAAGTGTATACATATTAATGCTCGTGACCGTAGGTGAGTACCAATACACATAAATATCAAAAAAGCAAAAATATTATACATACAGACAAATTGAGAATCTTACTAGCACAAGTAATATGCAATTGATCTTCTTTCATCACATCTTATTACGTCCAACTGTACTTCCCCAACACGTGGGCGCGCGAGTGATTTTTTAATGAACACTTGACAAAGTAGAAAAATAATATCAAAGACTGTACGTTAGCTCGTTGAGTTGAGAGCCCTACATAGGATTTGGTTCGATACGAACGGTCTTAAAACTATAAGTGATTCAAGTACATTCTTTATGGTGAAATCGTTTATGGAGTTATGAACTATCGTAAAGTCCGTTGGAATTACGAAAGTGGAGAAAATGGTTGATAGGATTGCAGGGTAGAAGTAGAATATGTTTTTTCCTATCAATAAGTGTTCTCACTGTGGTCTCATGGTGCACCGGCTTGCTTCTCAAACGGGGACCGCGCCGGTTCGAACCCACCGGACTCGTTACAGGGGCGTCACAGGGGCCTTTGGCGGATCAATAATAACCCTGACACCAGGGTTGATGAGGTTGAGGAGCCGCCATAGGCCCCTGACATGACTCATGTAACGACTACGTACTTACATCAGTAAGTAGTAACCGGGACCAACGGCTTAACGCGCCGAGGGTGGTATAGATAAACTAATCTCAGCTGAGACTGCCCTCAAGACCGTGCTCAAGTCCTTGTTTTATATAAGAACAGTCACATTGACATGATCTTGAGGGCAGTCTCGAAGCTGAGATTAGTTTATTAATACCACCCTAGGTCCCATGTTATAGGGGCAACTACACGGCCACACTGACTTTTCAACTATGTAGTATATAAGTAATCATACACTTGCCTCACTCGCTTACTACTAAGACCAAGATTCATAGTCCCCCTTCCCTATGAACTATTGTTATTTGCGTGTCCTCTCTTGAATTTATTCTTCCGGCGGCGCGGCGCGCGCGCATATAACACGTACTTTATACGCTTGTAATTATACCGGTCTCTTGTTGCTCTGTCTTTGTAATTATACTGATCACCTACTTGGCTTTCTTGAGGATAAATTGACATAGTTCATTACGTGGATTTTAAGTAAAGGTACAGATTACTACACACACACACAGGCCCACAAGACCGCGAAAAATGGATTTAGGACGGGGAGGCCTTTGCCCAGCAATGGGATCTAGTAGGCTAGATTAGATTAGCCAGATTGTTAGTGACATCGTAACGAAATCTTTGAGGGATGATTCAGGCCATGATTCTGAGTTAATATCAAGTGGAATTTTCCATCGCGAAAGTATAGAATTAAAAATAATTGAAAAGACAAAAACAATACATGAATTTTGCGACGGAAAATTCCACTTGATATTAACTCAGAATCATGGTCTGAATCATGCCCCTCAGTATTCGTTACGCTATCATTAAACCCTGTACCTATAGTCTTCTTTTTATCTAAAATGAGTTATTATGAGAGCAATGACCGACCTTATCAACCCTGGCTCCAAGGGATACTCCTGAGTCGCGACAACCTACTCAAATGTGATACTTTTTACGAAACGTCAAAACGAAAGATTTCTTAGAAATTTGTATGAAAATACCACCCTGTAACGTCATCAATAAAAGCGGTCAAACGTCGTACTCATTGTTACTTAATTCATAAATAAAAATCGAAATTAAGTCGAATAGTAAAATGAGATTGATATTTGGTCATCTTAGACTGGCTTCTATTTCTAGATTAGCATTTTATAATTTATCTTTGATCCAGTCAAATACCCTATTCCCAACGTAACTTAAATCAATTTATTCCAAAATGGCCGCCATTAGGTACCACATTTCCCGACAGCATAAAGTGTTGTGTTGCCAACATCATCGACGGGGACTAATGAAAATTGCCGCCACTGACCGGCCAGCTCTTAATTGAACACAATTATGCAAATACCAGTTCCTTACTCTGACTTTCATTATAATAAGGCCGACGTCTATTTCCCTTGATGGCTGTAATCTATATACGAACTTCGATTGCTGTTCGTTTGCGTAATATTGCCGAGTGGAGTACATGTGTACAGTGATGGGCAATAAAAAGGCGCAAAATACATGTAAAAAGTGCTTTATTACCTAGCCTTTAGGTAGATAGGATCAGAGTACAATAAAGAACAATTATTAAGTATTTGAAAAAAGCAGTCAATGTCCTTAAAATATTTTAGTGTACTTACTCAAATAATTTGATACTAATATGTAATTTATTTTTTAACGCAAGACCCCGAGTTTGGGCTTGATTGAATTATCTTGATGAGCACTCTGTCTGGGTGGTTTTGGTGTCCGGTATTCAGGGTCTGATGATGACCAAATGGTCATAAGACCTCGACATTAAATGACGCAAGACCTGCGAATTTGAGCTTGTTTGATTTGTTTTAATGAGCATTCTGACCCTACTTAATTTGTTTTGTGAATTCCGGCAATTTGACAAGTCGGAACCCTCGGCGCGCGAGTCGGACTCGCACTTGACCGGCTTTTTTATAGGTGTATAGGCTCCCTGAAAACCCCCTTTAAATGAAATTGAAAATTCATTTATTAGCGCCAGCAATTAATTTATTCTTTTAACTTAATTTAATTAAATGTAATAAATAAATATTTGACGAAAAAAAAAGTAAAGTTTTGACGTATTTTAGTGTAGGTATTTAATTTGACTATGTTATAGATTTTATTAACATTGTAACTATTATAATGAAATAAATAAATTGTAATTTTATTTTAAATAAATAGGTAAATAATTCTCAGAAGCGCGGAAGTATCCTTTCTTTTCCTCATATTTCTCTGTCTACCTCTTCAGATGTAATGAAAGACACACACCCGCTACACCACAATAAACTTGAAACAGATGTCAAAAGAAAGCTTACATTGAGATCTAGTGAGTTACACAATAACGTAGCCGCAGGCTCGTATCCAGAATTATATTTAATGAAGGTTTATTTTTTAAGTTTTTTAGGTTAACTTACAAATACATATACACACTAACAACATTACACTCGAGAGTAAAATACAGTAGAGTTATTGAGATAAAAAATTGGCTACATTGTTACTAAAAACTAGACCTAAGAAAATTTGAAAAGAAAAGAAAAAAACGCGCCTAAATAATACTTGTCTTGAAGAGATCTTAAGTATTTTCCTTTTGTAACCAACCTAAGGACGTGATGTCAAGCAGTCGCCGCCCGTTCGGGGAGTCGCAGTCTACGCTACAATTTACGCGGTTATTATCATAATTAAAACACATAATAACGGGTTCTTACCGGATGTCATCCCGTGATCATGGCACTTGCAACAGTGCATATTGGGAGTCTCATATCCCGACTTTAAACGCGGTAAGAACCCGTTATTATGTGTTTTAATTAAGACGAATAATCAACTACTTAAATAATATTTTTTTATCTATTTTGATTTTTTTTATCTAAATAGATATAACAACCCTATCGTAACCAATTATTACAGTACACCACGATATCATAAGCATAGAAAAAATTAAAGGGGGTCACTGAAAATAATCTACTTACGTATAACTAATTTGTAGAATGCTACGGCCACTTGTGAAGTTGGGACACTAAGGTGAGTCTGTACGGTCATGAGTACTAACATGTAGACACATTGAAACTATGTCACATTAACTTTTTTGACAAACTAAACCGTAAGTCTAATTAAATGTCAAATATGATATTGCGACAGGGTTCTAAAGTGTACATAACCTAAATCTTTTTGTTTAGCAACTTTTTTTAAATATTCCATCAAAAAACTAGCTAATCATATCAGATATAATCGTGTAACCATTTAGCCAACAAAATTTTGATCAAAAGAATCACATCGTACATTTTAAAATCAACTTAGCCTAAATCCGTGCCTGTTCGACATCTTGACAATGATTTCTCTTTAATAGAACTCGATAATAAAGTTATTGTGGGTTCGTGTGGGAAACGCAAACATTCTAGTGCTAATTTGAAATAAATTGGACCCAATAAAGACGCGTCGACGAGTCAAGTGATAACTTGATACACTGGACGTGTGTAAACGGGGCTTCGTTTTACTTTTTATTTTCTTTATTTTTTATTAGGGATTCGTGTGTGACCAGCTTGATTTAAGGGAAAACATTTTACAGACAGATTTACCTCGCACTCGTAATCAGATGGCTGTTTCTATCTCAATATATAAATAGCTATATATATTATAATATACTTACTATTTTGACTCGTTGGAAATGAACTCAGATCGATTTACTGAAATTTGAACTAATAAGGGGACAAACCTGTTTGAAGACCTATTTAATAATTTAGTAGACACTTTTTATTTATGAAACACGACAGGTCTTTAAAAATAAAAGAATAATAATAAGACTAAATAAGCGTGTAGATTTCTCTATTTCAAATAAAAGCAAAAACATAAATAATTCTCCACAAGTAATATAATATAGCTACGCTGACCTCTGTGAACTTAAGCTAATAAATCACCACCCTGGCGCCAATTAATGACAAGAATGCTCGAGAATAGTTTAAAAGACAACGAAAACATTATAATGAAGAGAAAATTACAATAGATCGATAGATATACTTATTATACATCTTTAAGAATGTCTGTTTGTTTCTCTTCTCCACCTAAGCTACTGAATCGTCTTGAATGACAACTAAAACATAACAAAAACGCGGAAAACAAGAGCTGCTTATATTCTAGGGTATCGTAAAAACCGACTCATGTCTTGTGTTCTTTCCAACATGATAGCGTAATAACGCCCATTATTAGCGTTAGTTATTATCAACTTTATCGCACTATTTTTTATCTGTGTTATCACTACGGCAGCGCCCTCTGACGAGCCACTTACTTTTTTATTCCAATTTTGACATGGCCGCAATTCGCGCCCCGGTAACGAGAAAATAGGTTATTGTCACGTTAAATCTGTACAGCGCCATCACATCACAGCACATTACTTTTAGGGAAAATAACCGGGAAAGTCCGTCTTTCGGCAGACAAGTTTCCAATATAGGGAGATCGGAGACTTGTCGCGTAGATACCCCTTCATTTAAGAATCACTATAATAACCATAAGCATAGTCCTTATGAGCGACTCGCGGGCGGAAAGCTTGTCTATAAAAAAATAAAACTACCTAATATACCTTCCATGACGTCAATCGCTGGCCATATTTAGTGAACTTTCATTCATTAAGTGACAGGTCAGTGAATGGACTGCGTAGACAATGAAAGCCTCGAAATACCGACGTTATAGAGATTTATGCCTTTTATGAATATGTTATCTCTCCGAGCATTGATTTCGATTGATGACTCGATGGTTTGGCTATGGATACACTTGCGATTAATATATTTATTTATTTATCTTTTTACATGTCAGTGGCCTATAGCTGTCGTTACAAACAGGTATTAAACCTACTATATTGACGTAAAATATGTATATGTGTGCATTACTAACAGTAATGGGCAGTAGGATCCCAAATTCGATTTATTTTTGTATATGTAAGTATTATGGATCAAAAATTGTCATCAAGTGCTTAACATTGAACCAAAATTAACAAGGGAATCCACAACTTATGCATTTATCAATTTAATTCAAAAGTATTTTTTTATAAGAATGAATTGCTATTTGACATTTACTTGCATTGCGCACATACTTTTAAATGCGCAAAAGGTCAAATTGCAATATTGCTTTCTTAGATGAATTACTTCGATGTGGCCATTTTAACCCCCCAGCTAGATGTATTTATGAACAAGAATAACAAAAACCAACCTATGCCAGTGTAGACAAGGCTTTATTACCCGGGTCAATCAAGTGTTTCGCAAGCGAGGCGACACTTCATTCCACACGTGTTGGGTGGGGGGACTCGCCTCGGAGGCTGCGGCCGCCCACGCATGCTGACTAGAGAATGTAACTGAGCACGCGTCGCATAGCTAGCTACATCTTCTTTACTTTCTTTAGAAACTTTTTTTTTCTGTAGCCTAGTTAGTGTCCCACTTCTGGGCAAAGGCCTCCCCCTTCCTTCTCCAGCCCTCCCTGTGGAAACTTTTATTGTTTATAATTTATTTATTACATAATACGTATAGGTTCGACCCTAAATAATGCGGTGTGTCCAGTGGTAGAGCGTTAGCTTCACGATCCGGAGGTCCCAGGTTCAAATCCCGGTGGGGAAATATCACTAATATTACTTTGTGATCCCTAGTTTGGTTATGATATGACATTACAGGCTGATCACCTAATAGTCCGAAAGTAAATTTATTCAGTATTCGTTACGGTGTGACTAACACATATAGCCAATTATATGGCTACCTGTATGTACTGGTACGGGGTGTAAGTGACATCGTAACGAATACTGAGGGGCTGATTCAGCTCATTATTCTGAGTTAATATCAAGTGGAATTTTCGATCGCAAAAGTATAGAATTGAAATCAATTTAAAAAATCTACGAAAAATCATGAATTTTGCGACGGAAAATTCCACTTCATACCAACTCAAAATCGAGGTCTCAATCAACCCCCTTAGTATTCGTTACGATGTCACTAACACCCTGTATATTTTTAATTTACAGTTTATTAATTTGATATGTGACCTAACCTGTATTGTGCTGGATTTCCCTTCGCGGGTTAGAAGGTCAGACAGGCAGTCGCTTCTGTAAAAAACCGGATCTGTCAAATCTTGTGTGGAAAACGGGATATCTAATGCTAAAGGGTTGATTGAGTTTGTCGAGTTATAAAACAAAGCATTAACAAGCTAACATGCATGCATGCATGCTTTTGCATGCTGCTATGCTTTAGCTTTTAACACGTCGCGTTACGTTCTCTCTCCGTTACGTTACGACCATCTGACCTGTCAGCCGCGTTTGAGTTTATCAAATAAATCGCGGCACCGTACGGTTTTTGCGGGGAGTGGCTTTATGACCAACTTACAAATACCTGAATTAGATATACAAGAAACATACCAATATAATATTTGATGAATAGGTCAAGGGCCGCGCATCTTACAATTTTCTTACGTGGTTGAAGAAGACTTGACCGCAAATTACTTTTATTTGATTTTTCTGTTTTACCATAATCATTTCATTTCAATTAAGTAACATAATCATTATGACATGCCTGAGCCTTTCCTTCTTGATCTTATGAAGGAAAAGATCGTGAGGAAACCCACATTCAGAGGTATGTGACCTAACGACCCTAACCTGTATTGGAATGGTTTTCCTTTCACGGGTTGGAAGGTCAGACAGGCAGTCGCTTCTGTATAAAACCGGACCTGTCAAATCTTCAGGTTAGGCAAGGGAGGGTCCCTTGTGAAAACGTAATAACGCTAGAGAGATAATTACTTTTAAATAACATAAGTAACATAAGCATCACGCCTGTATCCCCGAAGAGGTAGACAGAGGTTTAAATATACACCCATTCCTCACTATGTTTAAGTTGGTCTAACAGAAAGCTCGGTGAGGTGTGAGTTCGTATATTTATTGCATTTCTAATGTTATTACAGAGGTCTTAGAAGAAGAGGAAAACACAAACAGGAACCCTGTAAGGGCACACTATAGTCAACATTAATTTATAAATAAAATAAATTAAAAAATACGTATATTTATTAATTAGTACCTAACAGATTTGTTAAAAAACACCTGCAGCGTATAGAACGATTATTCGATTAAGTCTTTTTAACGACATTTTGAAGGGGGGTAAAAAGGCCAAGTCGAAGCAATTCATCTAAAAAAGAAACATTGCAATTTGACATTTGCGCATGTAAAACTAAGTGCGCAATGCAAACAAATGTCAAATAGCAATATTGCTTTCTTAGATGAATTGCTTCGATGTGGCCATTTTAACCCGCCCAGGTGTATTTTTTTTCAATTTCAGTTACAATTTTAGGTAAGTAAGTTAATGTATATTCTAACAGATATAGAGTGAGGGCCGGAATCTACAAATTTTAAATGGGCTTATGTTATATTGTTAAAAGTTAGTAATTTTAGCTACTATCACACATTCGCCTATAAAAACCTCAATGACACGTTATTTCGCAAGCACAATGCGTTGCCTACGACGGCCGCAATATAATTATTATTTACGATTAATTAAACAAGGTATTACTTCACGATGAAGGACCGAAATCATCTTTAACACAAACACCCACACATATATTTCTTGTCTTGTTACTAGATAGACAGAAATATTTCTTATTCTATAAGGATTAGAAGTCACTATTCCATAGTTTGACTGACAGGCTTAAGATAGGGTTGTCGCATCATAGTAATAAACTTCACATTGTGATAAACTTACTTGGAGGCGTAAATTTATTGCAAATTATAAATTTGGTTTATAATGGCCGCGATTCCTGCAGACGCCTCCTAATTTTATTGTAAGTTACACCCGTCATTTTCTTATCCGCCAAAAAGAAAAGGTACGGATGATTAGCTTTGGTTAATTTTAAAATGAATTAATAACCCCGGCGATTAAAATAGGCACCCGTTTGCCGCGTGCTACCAACTTAATTCTGTCGTGTTATTGGCCAATATAACATTGGGGGGGGATAAAATTCTGCCTAAAATTGGCGTGTGTCCCATAAATTTATACGTGTCGATAACCCGTCCCTTTCCTTTTCGGCGGATAAGAAAATAACAGGTATAACTTAAAATAAAATTAGATGATGTGTACTGGAATCAGGACCTATAAAATATTCATGCTTAATCATAAGTAAGTACTTAAACATATATATGTATATATAGTGTGTAGTGTGTGTGTCGACTAATCGACTTTCTGAGGCTCACTAATCGGCCAGTCGTTTGGCAGCCAAAACCGTAGTAGGTCTCGTTGTACATACATACATAAACTCACACCTATTTCGCATCGGGGTAAGTAGAGACTATGGAATTTCATTTGCTTCGATTCTGACACACTTCCCTTACTTCCTCCACATTCATCAATCAATCAGAGTAGATCGTATTCAACCTTTTCAAACGACATCTCCAATTTGCTCAATGTACGTCCTTCTAGGTCTTCCTCTGCCAGCCCTGCCAACTTTCGCTTTATAGGTAAGTATACCGCTTTTGTAATCCTATTATCCTTAATCTGCTGAACCCTTTCCTTCTTCCTTTCCTTCTTCGTTATCCTTGTAAAATACTCGTAAATTCACAGGAAGAAAATTAAGTTATCGAGCACTACTAAAAGAAATACCTAGACCGCTTGGCCAGAGGATTGATTGATTGATTCTTCTTCTGAGCTTTTAGATCCAACTAACGCTATAAAGCGCTTAAAAAGAAGCCACATTGTGTAGTGGAGGTAAGCTACGACACTGGTCGTTGCTACATTCACGCCACCTTTCATCCATCAACACAACTGCTTATAGTCTGTCGACTGATCGTAGTTAAACCAGCGGGCTTAGCACTGTAAGCGCGCGACTCTTTCTCGCCTCGACATACGTCACCTGTCACTCTCTCACAGTACTGCACAGAAAGAGACAGATGATCTCTGTCGCGACGAGAAAGAGTCTCGTGTTTACGATGCTAAGCCCGCAGGAGTAAAAAAAATTCAAAAGAAGGCAGCCCTAACAGTAAGCTACAATTGTCTATGTACGCTTCATACCCTGAGGGTGCTTCAAGACTCCGGTGCCCACACAATACCTCATCGCGTCTGAATGACAATTAACATGTAGGGCGATTCCATTACGACGTCCGTAGCAGTGTGGGCAGAGGTCTCGAGCGCTCTTCAATCAAGAGGGTTTTATTATTACTTAATTAATTTTAAGACTGTAAGGGCCTTCTAATTGGTGATTTCTGGTTGTTACTGTGACGACTTGCTTTGTATAAATTCGAAATTACTTAAATAGGCTAGCTTCCAACAAATCAGTTACTTTTTAGTAAATGTCAAAACACGTAATTACTATGGAATTTGTTTGAAAAAGCACACGACGTCATAGACAAAGGTGATAAAATGTCGCACTTATTATCAAGTACATTTTTTATTATTAAAATTCATAAATAAGTTACATAGAATAAAGAAAATGTTTTTCGTTAATTTTGGATCTGTCTTTATTTAGTAATCAGAATTTCATAATTTATCTAGAACCTAGTACAACACCCAATTGTACGGCTACATTTTATTGGTAGGTACCATTTCATTTGCTACTTTAGGGAAAAGGTAAGGGTTCATTGGCTGACATAAAACGTTTTCCTATTTATTATTTTTCAAATGTTTTTCAAACCGTCTTTTTCTCATAATAATTATCACTTTTCACTTTTTTTTTTTTCATTGAGTGTTTACTCGATACGGGAATTCTCGAGACAAAATTAATTGTTTTAAGACGCCTCTTCCGTATTTTCATAGTAATTCGTGGGATTTTATAGTTTCGGTAAATAAGCGCCCGGAAATCCGGTCACTGATTGTATTACGTACAATAAAGACACCGGAAGTGAAACTCTAATTGAACAGAATGCGTTCACCTGCTTTTCTTCCCGGGCATGTCGTAAAATCCGACAGACGGGGGAGGGGATTGCACATAGACACAACATAAAGGACAATTACAAAATGACAGCAGAAGTACAATCGGCGACCTTATTGCTAAGCAGCAATTTCTTTCAACCTTACAGTGAATGGAATTGATAAAGGGATTGATTGTCCTTTCTAACATGTGTGGGTTGTGAGGTGAATTACCAACCAGGCGAAAGGCTAACCCCTTGAACCATACGGTTCATCATATCCATCTTAGGACTTCGTATCATCAGTGTAGCTCTGCCCACCCCGTGCGGGCCTAAACGTATGTAAATGAGACGTATAATGAAATACCCAACTACAAATATAAGTATCTGCTTATCGTTTCAAAACTAAACAGACATCTCAACATTTCTAACAAACATGAGCAGTTGTTTCCGCGTAATTATTAGGAATAGCTTCCTCAATTAGCAGATATGTGTCTAATAAGAATTATTGCCTACAAGGTGTAAGAATGCAAATACAACATTCTATGACGCTCTTCCGAGTTACAGCGAGCAGCGGATAGCTAGGAGAGTTTTTTGTGAGATGGTATGAAGAAGACTAAGTACCTATTCTTTTTTTATTTTTTTTTATTATTTATTATTTCTTGCAGCACACGAAGTCACACCTCGGACTTCCAGACATTTCATATAAAAATCTCATTTTTACTATAGCAACCGATACCGACCCCGCCGGCATGGTCGACGTCGACGATTTCCCTCAATCAGCGCTTATCGCTATCGACCCACTAGGGTCGATTCATTCTTTCAATTATTTTCCCTCTCAGACGACGCTTCGCACCCAACTGGGCACCCTCAGGCCTGTTGTCTAAAACGTTGTACGGTGAGAGCCTTCAGCGCTCCCCATTTGTCCGGCCAAGTAGTTAATGCCATCTGCTGCAAATCTACAATAAGTCACATCAAAAAAAAACTATAGCAACTCCACATTCAGACTTCAATGAAGGACTTTCTAATCTACGTTCCCCAAACTCACGATAGATAGCGTTGTTCACTTTTAACGTGATAATTAACCTATTTTCTCATTGCTGGGGTACATAATTATTAAAAAATGTAATGTAATGGCAGAAGCATATTATATTAAACTAATTGTTCCTTGATATTTGGATCACATTATGTATAGAATCATATTGCTACTCATATTGCTTCTCTTTATTTTGATCAGAATAATAATAAAGATAAAAGATGCATAAATAAATATGTTGGTTATCAATGAAATTAGAAGTTTAAGCGTAGAAAAAACTTAACAACGCCATCTTTCGTGTTTTTGGGGCACGCCGATTGGAAAGTCACTCATTCCAAATATGAACGCAAATTGTCGTATAACTTATGGCTTTCTAAACTTCACCCCAATGGACAAGAAAAACAGGAAAGCAGAAAAAATAGGAATCACCTACGCCCTTTTTGAGAGCCAATAGTTCTTCGCGTTCATAGCAAACGAGGAGTGGGTGTATACACTATAAACCTTTGCTTATCCCTTCGGGGGTACAGGCATGATGCTTTGCTATCCTATGCTATGCTATGATGTGCTATGCTATGTTATGCTGTGCTGTGCTATGCTATGTTATGCTGTGCTGTGCTATGTAATGCTTTGTTATGTTATGTTAGTCGCTCCGCGTATCGCTTTACCGCTGGTAGAAAAGCGACTGCCACACGCTTCTAAGAAAGCATTAGGTGGTCGCAAACATGCATTGTATTGTTTGAGCGCCAATTTGGTCGAGTACACCACGGTACATGCAAAATGGTGGAGTAAGTGCTGGGAGTCGGACGGGGTGTGGTAAGGATGGTGGTACAGATGGTGCAAGTCAGGGAGAATCGTTTAACCACGTAAGCATACCCCAGTTACCCATAATTAAGTGGGTGTCTCTTACTGAATTCGACTTTAAGTGTTCGATTTCATGTTTCGATCATCATCATCACTAATTTAAGAGCCACGCTCTTGTCGATGTAGTATTCTCCATGATACTTTTTTGGGGGAAAATAGGGCAGTGGTTTCCCTCTTGCCTTCCGCCCCGCAGTACTCTGTCTGACGCGAGTGGGATGGCAGCCAGAGTAGTCTATTTCAAAGCCATACTAGGACTCCTGTCCTCTGCCTCTGAATTGTACTAACAGTTACTGCTGCCCTCTGTCAGATCATAGATGATCGGAGATGTCTATTTGGATCTTAGATAATTGGTATCACGTGGTTTCCAAGTTGTGTACCCGGTTAATTATATGTTAGGTGTCTATAGGCTTTTACCTGTGCCCAGCAGCGGGATGTATATAGAGGTATAGGTTGTTTAATGATTTATTTTAAGAACCTCCTCCTTTTTTGAAGTCGGTAAAAAGTGGGTTATATTGTCTTTATGATTTTTTTCTGTCATTCCAGTAGGAAACCGGTTTATGTCTCCACAAAGCAGTTATAACCGGAAATAACCAAAGTGCCACACCTATCATAAAACAATGTCAATCGCCACTTAGAATAGGTTTTGTCATATCGTAGCTAATTGGTAAACGAAAAGCCATAATGTTAGGTGTGCCCACACCTTTAAACATTAATTGCAAAATCCGAAGCGGATCTCTTGTGTACATAAGAAGTGCTAATATCCCGTGTGCAGTACAAGTTTTAATGTTCACTTATATGGCGTGCAAATTCCTTTTGAGACCAGTTGTACAGCTCAAACAATTTGGTGCGGATCAGAAGAGTTAGCAAACACGCCTTTGTGTGGCGTTGCTGTGAAAGTTTGATCAGGCGTTCTAATTAGCACGTCGGGCTTTAGATTTGCCGTGAAGTGAAACTGAGAATGAGTTGATGTGTGTGTAATGCATAAATGTAGCAAAACAAACTGTTTTTATTCATGCCATGCATCTTCAGAAAAACTTAAATTATGTGCTCAGGATCTTTATAGAGCTCTGATTTTAGACTTAGATTTTATTACATGGCGAGGAGTGGGTATATATTTTCTTTCTTTCTTTCTATATGTACTATACAACTCTGCCTGCCCTTTCGAGAATACGGGCGTGATTGATTGAATTGATTGGTCATATTTGAGTATTGACGATGCAAAAGTATCATCACCTGGCGCCGGTGAGCGACTGTCGACGATTTACAACTCTACTCACCCCAATAATGTTAACAAGCGCGAGATTAAGGAGCAGTTTACTTTTATAAATCTTAGGACTATCAACAGTGGCTGCAAGTTGTCTTCTGATTACTTGTGGCTCTGCCCACCCCATTAGGGATAACGGGCATGAGTTTATGTATGTAAAAATATATAAATAGCCTATTGACCCACCGCTGAGCACAGGCCTCCTCTCAATCCACCTGAGGGGGCATGGATGGACTCCACCACGTTCCACGCTGCTCCGCTGCAAGTTGGTATTTGGACTTGTAGACCAATGTATATAAAACAACTACTTAGTACAAAATACTAATAAAAAATAATAAGCGCACGAAAGTGATATTTCAAAGTTCTCACATTTTATGTTGATACTTATGTAATTTTTGAAAAACGTAATGATGTGAGTCTTAATAGATAATTTATAAATAAGTAATTCCCTTTCCTAAAGTTCTCTATTTTCTTGTTTTTTTAAACCCAACGCTTTCATACTTCGTAAATGAAACACCAAGTTAGGAAACTTAATAAGTTTATTTAGGTAAGTCACTTATTCAATAAAATAAATCTTAAGCTAATATCTCACTTTGAACTACTTTACACCCGATAGAATATTGTCACTCATTATGTCACTTCTAAATTATGTTCACGTCAAACAAAACCCTGATTAGAGATGCACTTTTAGAAATACTTTTATAATTATTTAAGAAGGATTTAGAACAGAGGTTTCTAAAGCAACGCGTCCACTTAGCGGAATCGACGCCAACGCCGATTCTGTTGGACGTGCAGCTCCAAGCATAAAGTAAGCTTGACATCAAAAGTTTTTCTAAAAGCCCAACATCTTTTTCTGTCCAAACTAATCAATCCAAACAGACCTAGACTATCGGGCATAGTTTATCTCTCATTTGGGCTTCGTTTCCTGATCGGTCACATATCTGATGTAGATCGTGTCTTCTGGTTTTGGCTCTTCGATCTGAGTCTCATCTAGTTGAGAGCAAGCGATGGCGAGAGCTGACCCGTCATGGGAGAAACTGAGAGATGAGACGGCCGTATTGTAGCGATGAAACTGGCAGAGTCGCTTCTTGTTGAAACCGTCCCAAATGTTGACGTAGCCATCCGAGCCTCCCGTTGCGAACGTGTTGTACACAGAGTGGAAGCTTATCGCGTTCACCGGGTAGATTTTCTCGAGACCTGGGAAGTGATAATGTTATTTATAAATAAGGCTTTTGCCCGCGACTTCGCTCGCGATAAATCCGTAAATATCAATTTTTATTTTAGCTTTCTAACTTGAAACCTGCGAAAAGTCCCATTTAAAATTTCACCACCTCTTTGGAGGGATTGAAGACAGATTTCTAAAAAAAGATGCACGATTTTTCTGTTAGCCGCAAAATAGTCATACCAATATTTAGCTTTATGCTCCATAAATCTAATCTAAATTGCGGTATGAAATAACTTGTAATGTACCCTTATTGATTTAAAAGATGTGTTGCTGTTGCAGTTTCTTGTCATTTCTTCTCCTCAGCCATAACACCTTGCGAAATGACGTAAATTCAAAAATGTTACATTGAGCTTCAACAAGTTTATCCATGATAATTACGTTGAATAAATGATTCTGATTCTGATTCAACCTTCCACTCCCCCAATGGGGAAGTGGGGGGTTAGAAAGAGACAAAAAATATTATTTTGATATTAGTACGGATTGTGTTAAAGAGACTCCAAATTGACCAGTTAATTGCCAATATCTGACCTCACCAACCCTGGCGTCAGGGTTACTATTGAGCCGCCATAGGCCCCTGACATGACTATGTATTACATACTTACATAGTAATTATCATTAACTGGCCAATAATTATAAAAAGTATTAGTCTTGTCAATCAAACTACCATGGAGACACTTCAATTGTTATTGTCTGTACATATTATGAAGCAGATTATTTTTAATATTAAAGAAGGTATTAAGTCATACAGTAGAGTATTAATAGTAAGTATACAAACCCATAATCTAGCATAACATCCAACAGCTGGGCGACTACCTCGTCTTTCTCTTGCGTCAGTCCCTCATCAATTACTAACCCCATCTCTTAAAGTAATGCACTAACCTCCATCTTTAATCCTATGACACTTGAAAGCATACTTTTTCTTCTGCACTTCAGGATTGCTGTCAAGGTACTCGACGGCCACCCGTCCTTCAATAGAACTCAACACGTAACCCTGCTTATTGGGGAAGACACGGATGCATCGGGTTTGATACTTGAGCGAGGACTCCCGTCTCTGGTTGACGTGGCCCATGTTACGGACGTCCCACACGAAGATCTTACGGCCAGACGTGCCCACTACGAATTTCTCGCCTACTATACTCATTGTGTAGACCTGGAAAAGGAAAATAGCTGTGACAATAACCTACTCTTTCATGTGGCGCATAACTTTGGTCAATGTCCTTTGACCAAAGTTATATGGAACTTGGTCCAAATATGCACCACCTATGACCACCACCTCCTGCGAGACCTGTACTGAAATAGACTACTAAATACCAAACCGTAGTCAAAAATATACTGTCAGAAAAAAGTTATGGCTAAATGAAAAATCACGTTTTTTAGCCTTTTCTGTCTTTTCGGTCTTGTTGGTGGTGGACATTTGGACCACTTTTACCCAATCTCCTTTAATTCCATCGTGATGCCTGATGAATCTAGAATGAAGAAGGGTTTAAGATAGCAATGCTGTTCATGACAAATGTGTGCCACTATTATCTGCCTTGCCATCACAATTTTTTGTTGAAGAAAATTACATTCTGATGTGATTTCTAAAAGGACCTTATGGTATGGAAGGCACACTCCGCCCCACGATTAGAAACCCTTGTCATTACACATCATTATTTACATCAGGTGAAATAATAATTAAACACAAAATGCTATCTGTGCAGTGCAGCAGTTTCGGTTTAAGTTCTCTATATCTGCAGCCAGCACATTTATTATTTGTACAGAACATGTGCCAAGTTGTGCCACTGTGACCTAAATTATTTTTGTGCCAAAACTTGGTAGAGAACTTGGCTTCTTTTCACATTTATTATATTTGAACATAAATCTGACCCAAACAATTCAATCTAATATGAAATGAATCATAATTTTCCACATAGGATAGGATCATATTCATATTCATATTCATTTATTGCATGTCACAAACATAAATTAAGGTGGAACATAGTAAAAAGGTACATGTGACGCCCTGCAAGGGCACGGCAATATAAAAGAGGCGACACTAGGTGCCTTATTATAATAATATTATAACAACTAACTAAATATTATTATTAAGTAATTAGGTAGGTACAAAATTATATCATACAGTTGTTTAGTGTGTGTACCGCACCACACGTGTAAAACTTAATAACAAGATTAGAAAAAAAAAAAAACAACTTAAGAAAAAAGAGACATCGAAGCATTTAAGTATTTAGTTTATCTGCAAAAAAATCTTGAATGCTATAATAACATTTGCCTACAAGGAACTTTTTTAAATTACTGTGAAAGAGTGTAGGTTTGTCTATACTCCTAATATGGTAAGGGATATGATTATATATCTTGATGACCATGTGGTGGGGGCTGGAGGACACTAATTTTAATTTGGTGAACGGTGTTAATAACTTATTTAGGTTTCTGTTATTTCTTTTATTATTATTTGGATCACCAAGAGATACAACCCAAGTTATTGGTATATGTACAAATATAGCATAGGACATAATATGACCTACACAAAATTAGCACGCATGTTGAAACAATGACGAACTTCCAGGCTATATTCCTCAAAAACAATATAGATGGCACTGTACAAATGTTGTAACCTTCTACACATACATACACATACATAAACTCACGCCTATTTCCCACCGGGGTAAGCAGAGACTATAGAATTCCATTTGCTTCGATCCTGACACACTTCTCTTGCTTCCTCCACATTCATCAATCGCTTCATACACGCACGCCGGTTCAGAGTAACCTTCTAATTTCATAGATAACAGACATATAGCTTTTATCTTTGTTTTTGGGTATAAATGATGACCCTTTTTATTACACCCAGACACAATTACATCTTCCACCCATTATTATTCTGATCAAAATAAAGAGAAGGAATATAAGTAGGAACATAATTCTAAACATAATGTGATCCAAATATAAAGCAACTACTATTTGTATAAAAAAAAAAAGTTTTCATCTCGAGCTCCTCCGTGCTTCGGAAGGCACGTTAAGCCGTTGGTCCCGGCTGCATTAGCAGTCGTTAATAACCACCAATCCGCACTGGGCCCGCGTGATGGTTTAAGGCCCGATCTCCCTACCCATCCATAGGGAAGGCCCGTGCCCCAGCAGTGGGGACGTTAATGGGCTGATGATGATGATGATGACTATTTGTATATATGCTTCTGCCATTACATTGTTTTTTGGAATAATTATGTACCCAAGGAATGAGAAAATAGGTAATTATCATGTCAAAGCTGCACAACGCCATCTATATTGTTCTTGGTGAATGTACCCTGGAAAGTCCTTCATTGATGAATAGGAGGAAGCACGAGAAGTAAAAGATCAACACAAATTTAATTCCATAATCTCTGCTTACCCCAGTGAGAAATAGGCACATATATAGAGTTTATGTATGTTATGCCATAGGAAGAAACCTAAATAAGGTAATTTAAATCTTACGGTGAAACATATGTCCATTAAAAAACAAGAAAATTGAGTGTTTACTGCTTTCTAAAAGTATAAAAAAAACTATCCATACCCTCTCATTTCCCTGGTTATAAGTACCGACACAGTTGGGTAAGCGGCTATCCCACATCTTAATGGTACCATCCCAACTACCAGTGAGTACCGCGTTCACTTCGCTAGCAAACTCCACACATCGAATAGCTCCCTTGTGTTCTCCTAGGATTGTCTCATTGCCTGCATTGAGATCGTACATCTTAAGGGTCTGGTCGAGACCACCGCTGTATGAGTGGACCGCATCCTGTGGAAAGCATAATTACATTATGTGTTATTATTTATTTTTTAACATTTTGCGTGTTCCATGTTGATAGTAATTATACAACATTTTCAATCGGAACTGTTCTAATCACGTGGTAATATTGGTCAGATGTTTATAAAGTTAATTTTACAAAATTACTAATCCTAACCTAAAATTTTCAAGGCAAAGTTATGCTGATAGTTCTACATTCAGAGTTATTTAGATAAACTGCACAAAGTCAGCTAATCTGTTAGAAATAAACAAATGTTATTTTGCTGTTAGTAGACGCCGGTTACTAATAATAAATAAAAAAACATGTCTACAACTTACCCGGAAGCAAACATCCAAAACGGGCAATTCATGGCCGTATTTATGCCTTTCAACGTTCGCAGACACATCGTACAGTCTTACGGAACAATCCCACGAGGACACCAGCAAGAATTGATTCGATTTAGGAGCGAATTTCACACTTGATATAGCATCCTCAGGAAGGCTCTTCAATTTAAACTCTGTGCGGGACTCTCCCACCCGCGTGACGGTCATTGTGGAAGCAATTTTGTTGGCGATTAATTTAGGCAATAAAAAACAGAAAATAACTGGTGATTAGATTGAAATTCATTCAAATAAACGATAAATAATAGATGGACAACCATCAGCTTCCCACAGACAAATAAAATGAATGACATTAAAAATATACACTACAGAAAAGTAGCAGATTTGTTATTTCTTTTTAGCGCCATCTGTGTTTATTGGCACGCAATAACACTGCAGTATTTTGCTAGTGAAACCCTCGTAAAGTGTATTTTTTGCAAAACCATATTCGAAAAGTGATTTTATTGCTGACCCTCGTAAAGTGTATTTTTTGCAAAACCTTTGTAATTTTTTTGTAAAGTGATTTTATTGCCGATTTTGAAGTATTTGGATATTACTCTCCAATCTCCATCTATTAATGAGTTAGATCTTTATTACTTTGCTTTACAGTTTGGTTAACAGCACTTATTAATTTAAATAGATATGTTACAAAACCATAGCATCACGCCTATATTCTTCACGCCTAAGGGGTATGTAGAGTAGGTGTAGGTACGTACGTATATACCATAAGTACACCTATATGTATTCCTAGCCCGCTATGTTTAAATCCCATTACTACATGTGCCTACTACGTGGTTACTTAAACTAGATATACTAATCATAAATAAATAAAGGTTGGTCATTGCAGACTGCATACGCAGATAGCATATAGACGCAGCGAATGCTGTCTTTGTGGACAGACGTCGTAAGACTATTAGTCAAATCCCTTGATATAATTCGCGCATATGCGTGGCGCGGTTACCATGCGGCGGCAAGGACTGTCAATGGTCATCAATCTTTCATACATTTCTAATCTGACGATAAACCAAGAGATGGCGCTACTGAATCACCTATACTTAGTCGTGTTATTTTAGTGCTTCTCTTTAAAAGGTTACCCTATGATCTATGGATACTTTGACGTGTACGGTTCGTTTCACGTGTCATTTTAATTTGTTTTTTAATTTTAGTATCTTTAACTTTGTAACGGAACGCTGCTTAAGATGCATTCATATTTAAAAGTGTATTTGCGTAGTTGTTACTTTAGATTATTTTTCACATTAATCTCACTTATTATGCGATGATTCACTAAAGTGTACAAACTATTGAATTATATTATTTGACTGGAAATATTCCGTTGACAAAAACATTAAATGAAAAATTAAACATACAAGATAAAAGTGAACGCAACGTTGCATTGACATGTTTGTGATGAGGTGTGAATGTGAATCGGGAAATCCTCGTCTCGAAGAAATGATTTCACGAAAATCGCACATTGCATAGAGTTTTGTGATGTTACATTTGTGCTGTTATTCGAACAAATAACCCTAAGATCACTATATAACAGTGCCCCAATGGAGTCATCATAAATGTCGACTAAACCACCGCGTAACTAACTCGATTCCAGTAGGAACGAATGGAGTGATTATCCTTATAAAATAACGATGCAAACCAATCTAAAAACAAAAGAGATGTTTATAGTCAGAGCTTTGGAAAAGATTTTAGCTGATAAGGACATAAAGCGGTCCTATCACAGTCAGCTGAAGAAGTCGTGTGAAGTGGCACTAGGTAAGGATTCTTTGACATATTTAGCGTAGTTAGTGGGCTGTAGGGCGCCGCGTGCCGCTGATAACAACACACATAAATATAATTTCGCTAATTAAATTAAGCTTAGGTGCATTATAGTTAATTTCTGAGGTAATTGTCTGGTGACCTTGTAAATGAAAGTGGAACATTGGTCCACTCTTATCAGAGCTATTGAGCAATTTCTAAAGTAGGTATAATACCTCAGGTCGTTACAGTATAATAGTGTTCAAGCAAGATTATTTACAATAGCTACTTTTTATTGCTGAGATAAAGGTATAAATGGGCCCATTGGAACCAATTATTTTGTTTTTCTGTTTTGTTGTGCATGACTAGTATGCTGTCTGCATACTAATGATATACATTTACATCATAATATTTCATAGTATTCTTGATTAGTCAAACATTACAAAGATGTAATAAGACTACTGTAGCAATGTCTAAGCTAAACTCATACAAGTATAACAAAATTAACTAAATACATTGCTTTGTATTAACAAGACAAAATAATATATAAGTTTTAAATTAAGTACCTACCTAGTATTAGCTGGTTTCATAATGTTAAACTAGTTATGTAAAAATTATGGATCAACTACTCACAGAAAAAACTTTGCTCTTATATAATAGTTAGATTACACTTTTAATCACTATGTCAAACAAAGTTTTAATTATGTTTCTAACTTTCACAATTTATTGTTCTGATATTTATGTTGCAAAATAAATAATTGTTTCAGAGGAAATAAAAACAGAACTGAAAGATGGAGGCCAGGTGGAATCGGCGGATAGCCCATCATCAGGCACTCTTCCTCTGCCCAAGAGTGACTCGTCCAATATCATCACAGCTGAGAAGTATTTCCTGCCTTTTGAGCTGGCTTGCCAGAGTAAAGCAGCCAGGATAGTGGTCACAGCCCTGGACTGCCTGCAAAAGCTCATAGCCTATGGCCACCTTACTGGCAACATCCCTGACTCCACAACTCCAAGGAAACTTCTCATTGACCGGATAGTCGAAACCATCTGCAGTTGCTTCACTGGCCCACAGACAGATGAAGGAGTTCAACTTCAAATAATAAAAGCTCTCCTTACAGTCATCACTAGCCAGCATGTCGAGGTACATGAAGGCACAGTCCTCCTTGCTGTCCGAACATGCTACAACATCTACTTGGCTAGTAAAAATCTAATAAACCAAACAACAGCCAGAGCAACCCTCACTCAAATGCTTAATGTCATCTTTACCAAGATGGAAAATCAAGCTTTGGAGTCAGAGGGTAGCACCACCACTGAAATACATAAAATGTCTAATGGCAGTGTAGTAAATGATGATCATCATACTGCACATACACCAGCTAATGAAGAAAACAAAGATTCAATACCACCACAAGCAGAAATTCAAGAACAATTAGATGACATTTTAGAAGCTAAAATCATAGCTAAACAAATAGTTGATTCTGTAATAGACAATGCTGTAACAATAGCTTCTAAGAAGGCAACTGAAGAGAATCAAAATGGACCTGACAATAACGAAAATCCTACTGACTTCCAAGATAGTGGTAGTGTTTCCCAAGAAAGCAATGGTCAGATAGAAAATTCTGGTGGACTTGAAGCTACAATGACAAGGATTCCATCACAAGAAAGTGTGGATGTTGCTTCTGAAAATGATAACTCTGTAACAGCTAAATTCACACATGTACTTCAGAAAGACGCCTTCCTCGTCTTCAGAGCTCTATGTAAACTTTCGATGAAACCTCTCCCTGAAGGCACCCCTGACCCTAAGTCTCATGAGTTGAGGTCTAAAATTTTATCTTTGCATTTGCTCCTCTCTATCCTTCAAAATGCAGGACCTGTCTTCAGAAACAACGAGATGTTTATTACTGCTATCAAACAATACCTTTGCGTTGCCTTATCGAAAAACGGCGTAAGTTCAGTTCCTGAAGTCTTTGAACTTTCTCTGGCCATCTTTCTGGCACTCCTTCAAAACTTCAAAGTTCATCTTAAGAAGCAAATAGAAGTTTTCTTCAAAGAGATTTTCATGAATATCTTGGAGACATCAAGCTCCTCCTTTGAACACAAGTGGATGGTGATCCAAGCTTTAACCAGAATTTGTGGCGACGCCCAAAGCGTGGTCGATATATATGTCAATTATGACTGTGACTTGTCAGCTGCAAATTTGTTCCAGAGGTTGGTCAATGATGTATCAAAAATCGCGCAAGGCAGGCAAGCCTTAGAATTGGGGGCGACACCCAATCAAGAGAAATCCATGCGTATTAGAGGCCTAGAATGCCTAGTTTCAATACTAAAATGCATGGTGGAATGGAGCAAAGAACTCTATATTAATCCCAACCTACAGACAACCTTGGGGGAAAAACCTGTAAAAGAAGAGATAGATCATCATAGCATTAAATCGCACGGAGGCTCCAGTTTGAGTTTAGTATCAACAGAATCCAGTAATATTGGAAATAGAGAAACTTTAGATTCCCCAGAGCAGTTTGAAGTCCTAAAACAACAAAAAGAGGTATGGGAAACTGGCATTGACTTGTTTAACAGAAAACCTAAAAAGGGAGTGGCATTTTTACAAGAGCAAGGTTTGTTAGGAACATCTACAAAAGAAATTGCAGAATGGCTTCTTACTGATGAAAGGTTAGACAAAACTTTTATTGGAGAATTTCTCGGCGAAAATGACGATCATTCCAAGGAAGTTATGTATGCTTATGTTGATGCAATGAACTTTTCTAACATGGATATAGTGGCGGCTCTCCGTCACTTTTTAGAAGGCTTTAGATTGCCTGGGGAAGCACAGAAGATAGACAGGCTAATGGAAAAGTTCGCTGCACGATATTGCACATGCAACCCAAACAACACGCTATTTATGAGCGCCGACACAGTTTATGTATTAGCATTTTCTATAATAATGCTTACGACAGACCTACACTCGCCGCAAGTCAAGAATAAAATGACAAAGGAACAATACATTAAACTGAATAGCGGAATCAGCGACAATAACGATTTACCTCGTGAGTATTTATCTCAGATTTATGACGAGATCGCTGGCCACGAGATTAAAATGAAAAGCACTTCGAAACCGGGGAAACACATGATTGCCAATGAAAAGAAGCGCAAACTGGTGTGGAATATGGAGATGGAACAAATATCTACAGCTGCTAAGAACTTAATGGAATCCGTATCACATGTTCAGACTCCATTTACAACAGCCAAACATGTTGAGCATGTTCGACCTATGTTCAAAATGGCTTGGACACCATTCCTCGCGGCATTCTCAGTTGGACTACAGGATTGCGACGACCCCGAAATAGCTGCGCTATGTCTGGACGGAATCAGATGCGCTATCCGCATTGCCTGCATTTTCCACATGAGCCTAGAACGAGACGCTTACGTCCAAGCTCTTGCTAGATTTACGCTGCTGACAGCTAATTCACCAATCACAGAAATGAAAGCAAAGAACATTGACACAATCAAGACTTTGATTACAGTCGCACATACAGACGGAAACTATTTGGGATCGAGTTGGTTGGATGTTGTAAAGTGTATTTCTCAGCTAGAATTAGCTCAACTCATAGGAACAGGTGTGCGACCTCAATTTTTATCTGGATCTGGAATTAAGCCCCAGCCAGATTCTCTGAAATTCAGTCTCATGTCACTAGATCCCAGTGTCAAAGAGCACATAGGAGAAACAAGCTCTCAAAGCGTCGTAGTAGCGGTCGATAGAATATTTACTGGATCAACGAGACTTGATGGTGATGCTATTGTTGATTTTGTTAAGGCATTGTGTCAAGTATCATTGGACGAATTGAGCCATCCTACCAATCCCCGAATGTTTTCCCTGCAGAAGATTGTAGAGATTTCCTACTACAACATGGGCAGAATCAGGTTGCAGTGGTCACGTATTTGGCAAGTACTCGGTGATCACTTCAACAAAGTCGGCTGCAGTAGCAACGAAGACATCGCGTTCTTCGCAGTTGATTCTCTGAGGCAACTTTCAATGAAGTTCATAGAGAAAGGAGAGTTCGCTAACTTCAAATTCCAGAAAGATTTCTTGAGGCCATTTGAACACATCATGAAGAAAAACAGCTCACCGACAATAAGAGACATGGTGGTCAGATGTATCGCCCAGATGGTAAATTCTCAAGCGCCAAACATCAAATCTGGTTGGAAGAATATATTCTCGGTGTTCCATTTAGCAGCAAGCGATCAAGATGAGGCGATCGTAGATTTAGCATTCCAAACCACAGGCAAGATCATTACTGATTTGTACGAGAAGCAATTCCCAGCGATGATTGATTCATTCCAAGACGCAGTCAAATGTCTATCAGAATTCGCATGCAATGCAAAATTCCCCGACACGTCTATGGAAGCAATAAGACTGGTGAGATCCTGCGCGACAGCAGTGGGGGCGTCTCCGCAGCTGTTCGCAGAACACGCGGGACTCGAAGGAGAGGCCGGGGCTCCTGAAGAGGACAGAGTGTGGTTGAGAGGATGGTTCCCTTTGCTATTCTCTCTCTCGTGTGTCGTCAGCCGCTGCAAGCTAGATGTGCGGACACGCGGACTGACGGTCTTATTTGAGATTATAAAAACCCACGGCGAATCATTCCGTCCACATTGGTGGAGAGATTTATTCAATATTTTATTCAGAATCTTTGACAATATGAAGCTACCTGAACATCAATTAGAGAAAAACGAATGGATGACTACAACTTGCAATCACGCGTTGTATGCTATCGTAGATGTCTTCACGCAATACTTTGACATTCTCGGCTCTCTTTTGCTGGAGCAGTTATATGCGCAGCTGCACTGGTGCGTGCAGCAGGACAACGAACAGCTCGCCCGCTCTGGCACCAACTGTTTGGAAAATCTAGTCATTTCGAACGGCACCAAATTCAAAGAAGATACATGGAGCAAGACGTGTCAGATTATGTTGGACATATTCAACAGCACGTTGCCGACGACGTTGCTTACGTGGAAACCCGACGAGAACGAGGAGGAAACACCACACGTGCGTCATGGGATATTAAAGAAACCTCAACTCGGTGATGATGCTAAGTCCTCCAATAGGGTTTTCAACAGCCTACTGATCAAATGCGTAGTGCAGCTCGAATTAATTCAAACAATTGACAATATAGTGTTCTACCCTGCGACTTCGAGGAAGGAAGACGCAGAAACATTAGCGCTAGCTGCGGCGGAGCTGACTGGGGGCACTCCGGGGACTGAACAAGAATGTCAGCGTGAAGAGCAAGGCATGTACAGGCTGCTGAGTTCACCACACCTGCTGCGACTCGTGGAATGCCTTATGTGTAGTCATCGATTTGCGAAGACATTTAATACTAATAACGCTCAGCGAAACGTTTTGTGGAAAGCTAATTTCAAGGGGTCTGTGAAGCCAAATATGTTGAAGCAAGAGACGCAGTCTTTGGCTTGTGTGATGCGGATATTGTTCAAGATGTACAGCGACGAGGCGCGGCAGGAGCACTGGCCGGCGGTGCAGAAGAGCCTGATAACGATATGTTGCGAGGCGCTGGAGTACTTCGCTGGAGTGACGAGTGAGGCGCACCGGGACGCCTGGACGTCCATCCTGCTGCTCATCCTCACGAGAATACTGAAGATGCCCGACGAAAGAGTGAGTAGCGTTTTATGTTTTACTTACACATTTATTGCTTGTGTATTATATTATTTGTAACTTGAGTATAGAAAGTGACTTACTATTATCCTGTGGATCACCAGGTGCAGGAAAACGGATACGTGGGTATGTTGCAGAATGACGCAACCCTTTATCATCATAAGATTGTCCTTATACGTCACGAAATCCATTTAAAGAGGATCCTTCCTTTACTAATTTAACATTTTTTAAAAAAAAATACATAATTTTCATACACAAACTTCCTCCCGTAATCCCATCAGTGTAATGTAGAACTAAGACTAATAATAGTCGATTTTTGTGTTTAACATAGAGCAACACAGACCTCTGGTGGGTTTAAAGACATGTGATGAACTCTTTTGAGTTCACAGACATATAACGTGCCCATTTCTGAACTTTATTTGTCCTTGCCTGACCATGAATGTTATTACATAACATACCTACGTCCCACTGTGGGGCACAGAACTTCCCTCACAAGAATACTAACCACCACTCTGCTGCTGTTGATGAAGGTGTTAACGCTAGTTTTATTTTTAAGTTCTTGACCATGTCAATAACCGGGACGATGTTATGTTATTATATTAGTCATAAATAAATATTTTATCTACGCATCAGATTGTAAATCGTTTGTTAAAACATCGACAATAATGACTCATGTGCGTTTGCAGTTTGCGGCGCATGTGTCCAGCTACTACCCACTGCTGTGCGAGATCACGTGCTTCGACCTGAAGCCTGAGCTCAGGTCCGTGCTGCGCCGTGTCTTCATCCGCATCGGACCCGTCTTCAACATCGTGCCACACACGCAATAACAACCCTCACTAACAAAACATGGCCTTATAGTTCCGTAGGTTAATATTTCATGTTAATGTTAAATAAAACATTTTGTTGATTCCTTAAATTTTAATGTAATATTTGACAGCAATCAGTACTTCAGTAGTATTAAAAGTGATTTATTGTTAGGGCGTAGCTTATGTCTAATTTATATAAATTATTATTTGATTATCAACAGTTAAAAATTAAAATTGTATAATATAATAAAGAATCATAGAAGTTGTATCTATAAATTATAGTTTATTATTCTGTATATTTGAAGTTTTTACTGGCTAGGGAGCTGAATTCACTCGGCGTTCTGCTTATTGTTTTGCTAGACTGAGCGGACTGTGATTGCAATGTTATTTCCACGGCTTTTCATGTTTGTTTCTGAGAGTGACTTCAGAACTCGCACGCAACTAATTATTTATCCTTAAAAATAAAGTTATACATTAATCGGCGGTGTTTTCTTAGTCAGCTTAGACTATCTTGAGCCCTTCAATGGACCTCTCCAGGGAGTCCAGATCCCAAATGACAAGTTGTCCATCTAGTCCAGAGGTACTGAACTTCTTAGCATTAGCCTTTGTTCCCTTATAAAGGGTAATAGAAGTAATTGCATTCTGGTGAATGGAGTCAAGGAATGTGTCATTGGTCTCGATGCGAGCCTGTCGGTCGAGACTTTGGAATTTCTTCATGGCAGACAGTCCTCCAGACTCCTTTCTCTGAGTATTGTCAAGTTTGGCCACGAATTTGATGTCATTCCCGTCATGGCAGTAAAGCAGTGGAATGCAGCTGTGGCCTGCCACAATCAAAGAGTTGTTGGAGATCCAATTACATCCCAAGAACGGTAGAAATTCAGTCTTTAGTTTGATAACAGCTTTTCCCTGTGTAGCGTCAGCTACATTGATGGAGCTGTCATGTCCAACCCAAGCCACTTTATTCCCATCAGCCGAAAAGGACACACTGTGAACCCAGCCTCCACCAGATGGTGAGTTGGGGAATTCAGCCAATAGCTGACCTAAAGGCAGCTTTGATCCCCACACATTTGGGCCGGGCTGGTCTTCAATGTCCTTAATGTATGCAGAGAAGACTCTCACTTTAAAATCAGCAGACCCGGCAACTAAAAGCATGTTGTTTGGATGCCAGTCAAGAGTGGTCACAGTGGACCTTATGGGCTTCTTGATATGCTTGGATACCCACCAATTATTCTCCTTCTCAAAGTAACAGATTGAGATCAGTCTGGCACCAGAACCAACTGCAAACTTGTTCTCATTGGGAGACCATTTCACACATGTGGCAGCGCGGTTGATACGCAGGAGTACCAGGGTAGTTGTCCACTTGCCATCATCACCCTGAGTCCACACATAAGCATTCCTGTCCACAGAACAGGTGACAATCCTGTTGGTGTTGGGTGCCCAGTCTATGCCCATGACTTTGAGGTCATGTTCCACGAGGTTGTTAGTCTGCTTCCACTCATTGCCTTCCTTCTGGTATATGTGCACTTCGTTGTTGTTTGGTGAAAATGCAATTTCTGGAATAGTTTTAAAAAATATAGGTACTATCTTCTTCTAGGTACTATTATATTTACTAAGGACTTGCATAATAGGGACTCAAATCTGTTTTTGAAGGCTCAAATTATTTACAATCACTTCATAAATTAAAATCTATCTTCACATATGGATAGCTTTGTCAGTTTTGTACAGTTAAAATCTTGTCTAGTCTTCTCTGCTGACCGAAGGCAGATAGCCTTGAACTAGTTAGTTTAGTACGAATTAGGTATTTTAGAATGATACTTACGGGTTCGATCCTTGTTCCAGGCATGGCAAGTAATCGGAGCGCATGAGTCACCAAAAGTCAAAGTTTGCGACATCTTGGTGCCTGAAATATCATGACAAACATCATAAAACCTGATTACAAGGAGTTTTACAAAATTGTAGGAAGTTAAAATAATACTATACCTGAAATTCACCTAAAAACAACGTCAAGTTTGGAATGCAGACACGCCCGGTGCGATAACAAAATGATAACAAGAAATTCGCGGACTCTGGGCAGTCAACGCGAATCTCTCATGCACGCAATAAAGTATGTAGTTAAATTTTAACAATACACATTTACTTTATTTGTAAAAATCAGAGAAAACAGGAAAAATCCCAAAGAATGTGAAACTCTCCCACAGAGACGGGAAGGGAAATGACAATATTTGACAATTTTTTGTTTATGGCCTGGAAACAGCCTTTTTAGCCAAACAAATCCAGAATCAGAATGAATGAACGGATAGAACTGTCAGTAAACGAATGAATAATCATAAACATTTTTTTAAATTTAATTTGCCCTAATATGATACATTATTATTATTATTTCTTAGCCGTAGCCGTTCCGTCTTCTTTTTATCTTTAATCGCTTTAATAAATTATTGAATGATCATAAACAATGACCGATAAAATGACATAGTTGTAACATACCACCAATTAAAAAAAAAATACTACTTGCCGTGTACTGTACTTGCCGGATCGAAAATCGAAATAATTAAACACAGAAGTTTAATTGAATTCAGTTCATAACTTGTAGTATTCAAAACTCTGTTTAAATACAGCATAATATTCCGCTATGTCTGGAAGAGGTGAGTAATTTCTTACAATACTTTTTGTGTAGTAAAATCTTGAGCAGATGTTATGTTTTTACGATTCTTCTTCTTTAGGAAGATATCGCGGCCACCGTAACAGGCACAGTCAGCCTACACTGTCTTCGGTGGCGCGGGAGACAGCCACATCCCTTGCAGCGGATAGCCCTGTCCTGGCGATGTTCAGACAGGCAGCGATACAACTGAACGAGCGTCAAGACAGACACGAAAGACTGGTTAAACTCTCCCGGGACATAACGATTGAAAGCAAGAGGATTATCTTTTTACTGCACTCTGCGGTCACGTCAGTATTTTACTCTGTATTTACGAAGGTAATTTGTATGTGATTTGTATAAAATAAAAAAAACTTATTCTAATGTAACCTCTAAAACTGGGAGAAGTAGTGAAACCCTCCCAACACAAGCGATTCTATTGCTTTCAAGGAGCACCTCTATTAATTACCTAAATCAATAACAATATTTGATTAAAAATATTATTAAAAGTACTAATTTCCTATCTTAAATTTTCCAGGAATGAGTCTGCTGTCAAGGCAGTGCAGGAAGCTAAAGAACGGCTTCAGAAAGTAATGAATGGACCATTAAAATCAATTGGCATAGAACTTGAAAACATCCCAGCATACCTCCACTCTAGGGCTGTCACAGCTGGTTTCCAAGAGTTTATAGAAGCTCTAACACTATGCTCTGTTATTGATAAGAAGGCTATTATAACGTACCCTGAGGTACAGAAAGAACTAACTTATGTAATCAAGGAAAATGAGGAAGATGAGGGCAAGACAATAATAACACTGTTACCTCATAATGACTACATGCTCGGCATAGCAGATTTGACCGGGGAACTCATGAGACGGGCAATAAACAGTATTTCCAGTGGAGAGAGTGAAGACTGTTTCCATTCTTGTCAAGTTGTAAGGGATCTTTACACTGGGTATTTAGGTGGGTATTATATTAATAGAAATGTTTTAGACAGTGCTCAGGAGTAGAACATATTGTTGCATTATAATAAATAGAGGTATTTACTTATTTTCTTTGGAAAATCACATTCTGATGTGATTTTTGTTTACCAAACCTAGCAACAGTTATGCTAGTTTCAAATCCAGGTAAAATTTGTCATCTCAGTTTTTACTTAGCAAGTAACACACACACTAAGTGTGTGTTTCGAAGTTTTGTTGAAACACACACTTAGTGTGTGTGTTAACAAAACAACCTCAGAAAATAATCCAAATGGTTTTTACAGTTTATAAATTAAATATAAATAAAATAAAAATAGCCTTTATTCACCAACATTATTACATAATTTTACTTTATTAATTAATTATCTGTTTATTTATATGTTGAGCTGTCCTGGGACATAGGTTTTTACAGTTTAGGGAATGAAAATAGAGCTATATGATGACAACCCAGCCCAAAGCCAGAAAGAAAAATATTTATTCGGCAAAGACTAGTGGTGGTAATTAACGATTAATAATGCCAAAACGGCTGCAGCTCAGCAAATACCATAGCCTAACTATAGCTAGAGATATGTATGAGGATGTCTAGTGTATAACATAAGGATCTATAACACTACTTAATTTCTTGGTAGGTATATTTCAGTATGACAAAATCGGGTTTCTGCCTCCCCTTCTTATGAAATACACTGACTGCGAGCCGCGAGAAATCGTGTGATGTAAACAATGAAAATAAACTGGATGTACCTACATATTATAAGACTTCATAGAACTGAATTCTTTCCAGGTCTTTTCGGTATAGGCAAAGAGCTCGCGCGCAAGATGTCAACGACCCGAGCGAACGTGTCCAAGGTGGAGCAGGCGGTGTACGCGCTGCGCGTGCGCGGGGGCGAGGCGCCGCCGCCGCTGCTGCTGGCGCCGCCCGCGCCCGCGCCCGACTGGGACGCCTGCACCGCCGACGACGACGAGGGATACTATTGAACACCTACCATGCAGTGATGTGCTGTTGTCGGGAATGTTCCTGTTGTAAAAACTCTTTAATAGTAAAGACACCAGCTGCTTTTCATTTTCAAATGGTTCTTTCTTGTACGGTCAAGAGTAATAATATGTTGTACTTTGAAACCATGTCACATTAACTTTTTTGACAAATTAAACCGTAAGTCTCATTAAACGTCATATAATTATGATAGTGCGACAGGGTTCTAAAGTGGGTATATGATATTGCTCATGACTGTACTCTGATCTTATTTGCTTAAAGGTTAGGTAATAAAAATCCTTTTACATAACTTTTGTGTCTTTTTACTGCTGGGAAGGTTCTCAAAGTGGGAAAATTGCTCACTCACTCACTCAGGGAATCACTGCTACCATGTTTACTTTAAGGACACTCGTACTTAGGCGGGCTCTCAACGCGTTTTTGGTTTTTGTTTCGTTTGTTTGAAACAATGCAACTTCGAACGCGGCCAAAGTGCGAACGGCTTTATTCCTTTTTTATTCCAATGTTGAGTGAATAGATGATTTTTATTCATTACAATTGGTTTTTTTAATTAATTTACTATAGAGGAGCTGCGTGACGCCATTGTTTCACGCGGCAGTATAGCGTAGCGACGATAGCGTGCGGTCGCTCTCTCTCGCTCTAGCAAATGACGGTTCTGAGTAACAAAAAAGGACAAAGTATAGGAAAATGATGACGGATGTAGTTTAACCCTATCGATAGAGTCCTAGTATTTCTAGAGTGGGTACAATATAAAAAAAAACCGGCGTTGCTTGAAACGGGTTAGGTTAACGGTCGGGTTAGTGTCGCCGATCGTTAGTAAGTCCAATCATCCTATCAATAGGTTGAGATTAATTTCAAAAACTATTACTCATAGTGTCAGTCGCATGTCGATACTATCGTAGGTTAGAGTTGTCGATAGGCCTCTCGACAAAATCTCGATAGTTCAGCGACACTACTAGCCGCTGTTACTTCGCACACTCCTTGTAAACTCATTGTATGAGATGTAGTAGGGTAGAAAAGAAAATCAATATTACAGATCATAAATATATTTATCATTACATTTCGGCTACATGAACTGTACTGAACAATAGAAAAATAGATTAGATACAGAGACAAGTCAAACACTTCAAATCTTAACTTTTGTCATAGAATAAAAAAATATAGAACGCAAGGGTAACTCTCCGCCCCGCACCTATTCGTAGCTAGATTTACCTCACCCCCTCTGAGTCTTATTTTAATATTAAATGGCGGTAACCATGGAGTAAGAGGGAGCGCGCGCTGACTGTGTCCCGCTCGCACTTGTAAGTGCATTAGGCACATGGAATGAGATTTTCTTTGGAGTATCTGGGGTGTGCTTTCGTTCGGAAACTTGCAACTATTGTTACCGAGTCAATCGTCTTGTGTATTCTGGCTCTGACTTTGTGTTTCACTGTCGGGGACCCATTCATCAGACTCGTCAGTCTTATAAGGGTCTTCGTCTTCGCTCTCTGAGCCACTCCAACTTTGTACCCTCACAGTGTTCCGAGCCCTCTTCCCAGTGACAATCAGATTCGTATGCAGAAAGTCTTCTTCACTATCTTCATCCACTCTAATCTTTACCCGCTTTTTCCTGGCGGTCGCTATAAAACATAATTCTACTTATAAATAAACTTACGTTGGTAACTTGTCATTTTTTAAAATAGCAACATTAAAATTTTAAAAAATCACAGATAAAAAGAATTATACTTCATGCTTCGTCCTCGAGATTGGTACCTAGGATAAAGTAAGAATATTCACACATGTAGTAACGCCTAGTTTCTACCACTCTGATGCACTTAGTTGAGAGGGTGGAATGTTGTTTACATTTCCACATTTTTATAATTTGTTTGAGGGTATTTCTCTCTCCGTGCCGCTGGCTCGATCGTCGCGTCGGGCGGTCGTCATTCGCTTTCTAGTGCTCGACCACTCGTGATACTACGTAATACTTACTTAACAAAAGTAATAAAAACGTTAAAGTTTTACGCGTTTAGTATTCTAGTGTATACCACGTGACATTAATAGTGTATTTTGTGATTCCGCATAAAAAATGCCGAAAAGAAAACGTGCCAAATCCCCCGATTTGGATTGTATTTACAAAAAAATTAAACTACTAGAAAAACAAGTTCGTGAACATCGTAGTACCAGTAAACGGCGACATCGGGTCATCGAGTCTTCATCATCATCATCGTCGAGGGAATCTTCACCTGAACGAGTTCAAGAAATACAAGGTAACGACGTAATAAGTAAAATTGCATTAAACGGACAGGGAAGCCTGCGAGGCTATCTCGCCACGTTTTTTAATATCGGTTCGAGTTTTATTCTGTGTGAGTTCTACCTTACCGATAAAATACAAGGAATTTACTTGTAATTTTGCAATACCCACTTATTACATCAACCGGGTTGTGGTTAATTCTTTGCGAATTCTACTTCACCGAACAGAGCTATAAAGTCGGCTTGCGTCTTATTCTCTGGGAATATTATCTTGCCGCCTACGCTCCAAGTCACCACAAATACCTAACTACTCCCTACTCCTTTCAGGAGAGCTCTCGTCGTCAGACGATCAGACCGAGATGATTAATAATGACCTTCGGAATATCCTCGACGCCGCCTGGGTCGGCTGCAACCCCCCGGACAGGGAGGTTCCTACTGCTGCAGCGTTGCCGGACACCGCCACCGGTACCGCCGGCGCCGCCTTGATCTGCGAGCAGCCGCCCGCCGCGCCACACGAGGAAACCACCTCGGCTACTCAAGCTGAGCCTCTTGATCTTATGGACTGTCTGGATAGCGCCACAATGGAAATCCTAGGCGAAGATCCCACAGCCAAAATTGAATATGGTCCTTCAATCCACAAAGAAATCGCAAATCGATT
Source organism: Pectinophora gossypiella (assembly GCF_024362695.1). NCBI lineage: Eukaryota > Metazoa > Arthropoda > Insecta > Lepidoptera > Gelechiidae > Pectinophora > Pectinophora gossypiella. Next base: position 15,500,174 of record NC_065417.1, read on the forward strand.
AGAACATTTCGCCGTCTCAGGTATAGACAGAGAGCTTCGTAAAGAATTGAATAAGAAGTACCTGACCCCGGACAATTGTGTCCGGACGGGAGCACCCATGCTTAACGACGAAATTCGAGCTGCCTTGCCGGAGAGTGTCATCAAAAGAGACAAAATACTCCAAGCTAAGCAACAACAACTTGCAACGATAATATCGTGTTTATCTAGCACCATCACTGAACAAATAAATCAAAAAGAAAAAAATCACGACCTTCTTCAGAAATTGATGGATATGGGACGTCTTCTATGCGATGTGCAACACGCAGAGTCAATAGCTAGACGAAACTTCGCCATATATTCCGTTAAAAAGGAAATGAAGGACCACTTGGCACATACCAGCATAGACAAATATTTGTTCGGCGAAAATCTTTCAGAAGCATTAAAAGCTGCAAAAGCAGTCAATAAATCCGGTTCAGACCTTAAAATTCCAACTAAAACTCCCAAGAAAAACCAACCTCAAGCGTCAAAGCCGCAGACGTCAAAAAACTGGAAACAGCCGGCGCAAAGTCGCCGGCAGCAAACGCAGCAGAGGAGCCGAGAGACGACCTCTCAGCGCGGGCAGCACACCGCCTCGTCGAAGAGATCGCCGCCTCCGTCGAAGACGACCCGCCGCCGGTAGACACGGTAAGATACGCCGGTCAACTAGCTCTATTTTCTAAACAATGGGCTCGTATTACAAACGACCGAACAATCATTGATTGGATAAATGGATACAAAATAAGGTTTTCAAAACCAGTTGTCCAAAACCATGTACCTGATCCACCTACGTATAATAAATCTGAAATACAACATTTCGAGATCGCCATACGCGATTTACTTAATATTGGCGCTATTTCTGAATGTGAAGCGCACGAAGACCAGTTTTTATCTGGTATATTTTTGCGGCCTAAACCCAATGGCAAGTTTCGGTTCATATTGAACTTAAAAAATCTGAACAAATTTATTGAAACAGATCACTTCAAGCTTGAAGATCTCCGCACAGCGATCAAACTATTAACTAGAGATTGCTTCATGTGTACAATGGATTTAAAAGACGCCTACTTTTTAGTTAAAATACATGAAGATTCGAAAAAATACTTAAGGTTCCGTTGGGCTGGGAAGATTTTTGAATTTAATGTCTTGCCATTCGGTTTAAACACCGCGCCGTATGTCTTCACTAAAATTATGAAGCCAGTGTCCAAATTATTGCGACTTTGCGGCTATTTGTCCACAATTTATCTTGATGACTTATTTTTACTAGGCCAGTCCTATGATGAATGTCTTGACAACATAACCACTTCAGAGAAGTTATTATTAGCACTGGGTTTTAAAATAAATCTTGAGAAAAGCATTTTAACCCCTGCCACGACATGTAAGTTTCTAGGCTACATAATTAATTCTCATTCCATGACTATCAGCTTACCAGCGGACAAGCAGATGAACATAACAAAGGAGGTTGAGGAGTTTACACGTATCAGACGTTGCAAGATTAGGCGCTTTGCTCGCCTGCTGGGACTACTGATTTCAGCGTGTCCAGCAGTAGAGTACGGGCTGCTATACACAAAGGAACTGGAACGGTGCAAGTTCCTCAATCTCAAAGCCGATGACGACTATGAGAGGTTGATGAATATTCCTAGTTCGCTGCTGCCAGACCTTCAATGGTGGCTGCGAGCATTGGCGAGACCGTCACACAGAATTAAAGACGACTCTTATGCTCTAGAAATCTATTCTGACGCCTCAACGACGGGATGGGGCGCAGCCTGTAACGGACAGACAGCTAGTGGCCAGTGGTCGCAGGCCGAACGACAGCAGCACATCAATGTCTTAGAACTCTTGGCTGCTTTCTTCGCGATAAAAGTTTTTGCCAAAACTTACTCCAATTGCCAAATATTACTACGGATTGACAATTCGACCGCCATCGCATACATCAATCGAATGGGTGGGATTCAGTTTCCACACCTCACCAATATCAGTAGAAGTATTTGGCAATGGTGCGAGTTTAGAAAAATATTCATATTCGCTTGCTATATAAAATCAAGCGACAATCAAATTGCAGATGCCGAGTCTAGACGGAATCACCCTGACATCGAATGGGAGCTCTCGGACTCCGCATACAACACCATTGTTGAAAGGTTCGGTGAACCCAATATTGACCTATTTGCCAGCAGGTTAAATAAGAAATGTAATACATACGTGTCGTGGCATAGGGATCCCGATGCATACACAGTCAATGCATTCACCATAACGTGGACAAGTTATTTTTTCTATGCCTTTCCTCCCTTCGCTATTATTTTGAAAACTCTTAGAAAAATAATACTGGACAAAGCTACAGGTATCGTGGTTGTGCCCGCTTGGCCGACACAACCATGGTATCCTGTCTTTAGGAAACTATTAATATCAGACTGCGTAACCTTCGCCCCCAATGACCATGCGTTAATTTCTCATTCCAGCCACGAGAACATCCATCGCAACCTTACCCTGGTGGCAGGGATATTATCAGGGCAGCGCTGCTGCAACGAAAGGTTCCGCAATCTTCAATAGAAATAATGTTGGCCTCTATTTCGCGTACGTCATTTAAACAGTACGATACTTATTTTAGGAAATGGTACGATTATTGTACTCAGAATTGTATTAATGTGTACGAGGCGCCACTTCCTAAAATTATTGAGTTTTTGACAACAATTTTTCACAGCGGCGCACAGTACGGTTCGTTAAATAGCTGTAGATCAGCTTTAGCATTAATATTAGGTTGTGCAATCGCGGAAGATGACCGCGTTAAAAGATTTTTTAAAGGAGCATTTAGGCTCCGGCCACCGGCGCCAAAATATGACGTTACTTGGGACTGTAATCAAGTCCTTACAATGCTAGCCTCCTGGTACGCTAACGAAGAACTTCCGCTAGAAAAACTTTCTAGGAAGTGTTGTACCTTACTTGCCCTTGTTACAGCACATAGAGTGCAAACTTTATCCATGATTGACATAAAGAATATCGAAATCTTACCCACGCAAATTAGAATTAAAATTCCAGAATTAATAAAAACTTCCCGGATTGGAACCAAGCAACCAGTTTTGCATTTACCCTTCTTTCAGGAAAAAATTGAGATTTGCCCCGCAAACACTATAATTTCTTACTTGAATAAAACATCACCCATACGTAAATCTAGTAGACTTTTTGTAAGCTTCAAAAAGCCCCATAAAGCAGTAACAACTCAAACATTGAGTCGGTGGATTAAGACCACACTCAAAGATGCAGGAATTGACGTCTCTATCTTCACAGCTCATAGCACCCGCCACGCCTCAACGTCCCGCGCTCTACAACAAGGGGTAAGCGTTGACCAGATACGACAGACTGCTGGCTGGAGTAACAACTCCGCCACGTTCGCAAGGTTTTACAACCGGCACATTGTGAGCACGGACGATGGGGCGCTGGCGAGGGCTATTGTTAATCTATGAAACTTTTTTTTCATAATGTCATCATTTAATAACGAATTGCATAATTATATAGGAAAATTCTTGTACTTGTAAACGTATAAGTTGCTAAGTAATTGCCGAAATAAACAATAAGTTGATTCAGATACAAAAAAGGTTTATTTTATTAAACTTATTTTCTTAACAGCAAAATGTGATGTTTCCAAAACACTCTCAAGGTCTACATGTGTGAATATTCTTACTTTATCCTAGGTACCAATCTCGAGGACGAAGCATGAAGTATAATTAATGATTAAACGAACTTACCTAAGTGAAGTTCTATCACAATTATACGAATGCTTCGTCCGAAGAGATTGGTACCACCCACCCTCCCTGGATACCCAGCTGGAAGGTTTGGAAACATCAAATCTCAGGGAAATCACTCCAAACGAATGACGACCGCCCGACGCGACGATCGAGCCAGCGGCACGGAGAGAGAAATACCCTCAAACAAATTATAAAAATGTGGAAATGTAAACAACATTCCACCCTCTCAACTAAGTGCATCAGAGTGGTAGAAACTAGGCGTTACTACATGTGTGAATATTCTTACTTTATCCTAGGTACCAATCTCTTCGGACGAAGCATTCGTATAATTGTGATAGAACTTCACTTAGGTAAGTTCGTTTAATCATTAATTAAATTCAGAACTCGTAATCGAAGTCGACACTGTCTCCGTCTGAGTCCTCGACTTGGAAATGATCGTCGTAGAAGTTAACAGAGTGGGCGTTTATGTAGTAAATGTTGCCGTGTCTCTGGACTACTTGCATACCTGCAAATTGAAGGAAAATTGAGGTTTCAAAGTCAACATTTTCGGTAACCAGTTTAGGTATTTATATCCGAAGATAACACAGTAAGTATTATTTTTTTATTAATGTGGTGAGGTTTGCGTTTTACGACGATCTTACCTGACGGTAAGTGAAAATGTGGCCTAAGTTGATACACTCTAGTTTTGAGGAAGACTTAATAAGCAGTGGGGGCGAACTACTACGCTACGGCAAAAATAATAAATAAGTAAAATTCCATGTTTATTTAACTGTCGTCGAAAGTGACAACAATGCGAAAGCATACAATGGAAAATACATGCCCGATAGTAGGTATCTTAACTAATATTAAAACCAATGACCTTGTTGCTTGGCCTTTAAGCCACAAGTTAGATCTATCAAAGTACAGGAGCCAGTGTTGTGACGTTCACTAGCATAGTGATGTATCAGTAATCAGTAGAGATTAGGCCGATTTTGTATAGAACGGCAACTCCCCGCTCCCCACCAGCGGCTGAGCTAAGGTTTACCTCAACCCCTCGGTCTTACTTTAGTCTTCAACAGTATGGGCGTCAGATGTCACACAGACAGATGCGCGTGTACGATAATGTCAATGTGAAGTGTCTGTGTAAAACGAGGTATTTTTGTATGAAGTGTCCGGGGTGTGGTAGCGTGTCGCACCTGGTCTGTGGAGCGGCGGCGCGGGCGGCGCGGCGGCGGGCGGGTGGTCGTGCAGGCGCCAGTGGCGCGGGTCGCGCTTGCGGCACCCCGCGCCCCACGGGCACACGCCGCGCTCGCCCGCGCCCCAGTCCGCGTCGCACGGGTGGGAGAACTGCGCCTTATGCGCTAGGTTCTTCCTGCAAACCGTACGGTGTCTTTTCTCAACCAACTTCACTTAGCCTGTCACTATAATGATTAATCGTATCCATATCACGTTGCCCTGCGAGAACTGGAAGACCTCTGAGTTTGATTTCCATAAGAGAAATCAGAATCATTTATTCAACGTAATTATCATGGATAAACTTGTTGAAGGTCAATGTAACATTTTTGAATTTACGTCATTTCGCAAGGTGTTATGGCTGAGGACATTATCAAACCCCCGATACCGACCCCGCCGGCGTGGTCGACGATTCTCCTCGTTCAGCGCTTATCGCTATCGGCCCACTAGAATCGATGAAACGTTCCAAATATAAACCCTCTCAATCAGAGGTCAGCAACTGGATATCCTCAGGCCAGTTGGTCTTCGATTTTATACCGGGTGAGAGCCGTTAGAGCTCCCCATTGAGTTAATGCCATCAACGACAATCCTGGTGGATAAGTCACCTTAAAAATTAAATCAATAATGGGTCATTAACCTTAAAACTCACGCGACAAGAATTAAACTTACCTATAGCAATTGGCTCCATACATGCACCTTTCACGTCCCGGCCCCGGCGCCGCTGGTGCGTTAGCTTTGTCCGGCGAAGGCGGCATCGCGTTTTTGTTATTAGCGTCGCCATTACCATCAGCATTACCGCTGCAACTTGGCTGCAAATTAAATTAACACAATGCAAGTCAGGTAAACAAACCAGTTCAGCATTTGCGGCACGGTGACCGCGTCACGCGCGACACGAGTTATATCGTGGGCTTCGACTAATGGCCGTATGACGTCTATAGATAGTATACGCTGCGTCATTTGGTCAAAACCCTCGATATAATATGTGCCGCGCGCGGCTCGGTTGCCATGCCATAGAGGCAGCCAATCAGCTCGCGACACTAAACACTTCAGGACCCCGATACCGACCCCGCCGGCGTGGTCGACGATTTCCCTCATTCAGCGCTTATCGCTATCGACCCACTAGGGTCGATTAATTCTCTCAAATATTTTTCCTCTCAGACGACGCCCTGAGCCGAGGTTCGCGCCCAACTGGGCACCCTCAGGCCTGTTGTCTTAAACGTTGTACCGGGTGAGAGCCTTCAGCGCTCCCCATTTGTCCGGCCAAGTAGTTAATGCCATCTGCGGCAAATCTACAATAAGTCACGTCAAAAAAAAAAAAAAAGGCTCGGTTGCCGTACAGACTCAGCTGGATTAAAATTCGCTCAATGAGGGTTTCGTATCAACACACAAATTAGTGCCATGAATTTGCAAAAAAAAAATGGCTGAGCTAAGTTTACCCCACCCCCCTCGGTCTTACTTTAGTCTTCAATCGTATGAGGCCAGACGTCACGTGTACGTCGATGTGTAGTATCTGTATAAAACGAGGTTATTTGTATGAAGTCTCCAGAGTGTGGTTTGTGTATAATTAATTGTATAATGTTATTTACGATATCAAAAACTCCCTTACCCCCTGATCTCCACTAGGGCCCGGTTTCGCATCTGGCTCCTGTTTAACATCCACTGGTTCAATCTTCACCTTCTTAACACCTTCCTTCGAGTCTTCCGGACTATGACACCTCTTGGGCGGAGACGGGTCCGCCTTCACCTCTGGTGGCGGTGCATCAAGGGGATAGCTTTCAGTTGCCGAGTCGTTTTGTGGTGCTGATTACAAGGAGGTGGAAAAGTATTTTATTTGAAAAAAAAAACATTAAAAAAAAGTTCGATTGTATAGTAGATAATTTTCAAGGTCAATAGGCTAGTTTCCAACTAGTCAAATTTTGTCAAATGAGTTACTCTTTACTAAATGTCAAAACACGAAATTACTATGGAATTTGTATGAAAAAGCACTGGCGTCATAGAAAAACGTGATTAAATGTCGGACTTTTTATTACGTTTTTCTTGATTATAATTCATAAATAAGTTAAATAGAAAAAAAATATTATTTTTCTTTACTTTTATGTGTTGTTTTATTTATTTATTTAGTAATCAGAATTTCATAACTTATCTTGAACCTAGTACACGATCCAATTATCAATAGTTCAGCAGCAGTACAAGCCAGTAATGAATACTTACGTATCAAAGGTGAGGTATTCCCAACAGACTGTGTGGTCTCTCTCGGCGTCAATGACGGCGACATTTGCTGCAGCAAAGTAGGCGACCCGGCTTGTATTAACGATGGTGATTGTGAACCTTGCATTTGAGAACCCAATACACTCTCATTTAATTCTACATTCAAAAACTCTGCATCATCACAATCATCCATTTCATTTGTTACGTTGTCAGTATTGGGTGCTGGGATTGTCTGAAAAGGCATGCAGTGTTTGTAAGTATGTAGTTGCACTAGAGCTTAAATTTTTATCCACTGGGGCTCTTGTTTATTTGACTATACAGGATGTTAGTGACATCGTAACAAATACTGAGGGGGATGATTCAGACCATGATTCTGAGTTGATATCAAGTGAAATTTTCCGTCGCAATTTTTTTTTTTTTTAATTTTATTAAATTATTTTCAATGCTATACTTGTGTGACGAAAAGTTCCACTTCATATCAACTCAGAATCATAGTCTGAATCATCCGCCAAAGTTTTCGTTACGATGTCACTAACACCCGGTATTTTTGTTTATTAGTGGCATGAAGTATTTTTAGATTACTAGAAAAAGTTCTCTACTAACCTGATTGACCTGGGTGTCTGCAGACCTCTCACTGTTAATATCAGTACTCTGTGACTCATCCTCACAAGCAATATTCGGTGGATCTCCAAGGTCAAGTCCTGCACAGTGAAGTATTTCGTACCAATATGTGTTTGGTAGGAGACCAAACTTATCACCGTTGGCCAAATTGACAACACAATTCTGTTTCAGAACTGCAGTCTCTTCTGAATTCTTTTTGACGTAGAAACATGGGTTTTGATGGAGCTGTAATGTGTTGTTTTATTTATTTGTCTGTTCAGAAACATAACTGGTAGAGGTACATCAATCGTAAGACGGAGTGAGTCGTGTGAGTGAGTGTGATGCTTCACCGAGCTTCCTATTAGACCAATGTGATAGGTGGTGAACAGTTTCACCATCTATAATGGTTAAGCCAAATGGTTTCAGAATGTATTTTTTCTACATTAGATTACGCAATTTTAAGACAGAGTATTATTATTATTAGGTATTCTAGGAAGCTAGAGGGATTTAGGTAGTTTCTCATAAGGTAAAATAGTGGTCAACTGCAATCCTGTTAAAATTTAAAAAAGTTATATACAGGGTGTTATCGTAACGAATACGTACTTAGGATGATGATTCAGACCATGATTCTCAGTTAATATCAAGTAGAAAATTTATGTTTTTTTTTTTGTTTTACAAACTTTCTGTGTTTTTTTCGCTAACACCCTGTATAAATTTTATACTTACAGCCTTTATACTGATGGCATCATCATTAACTTCTATCTCGCCATGCTTCCTTGAAACTCTTTTGTCATCACACTGTAAATAAATCAAATATGTTGAGACTTGTAAAGGTTTTATTATTTCTAGAAATAAAGCAGTGATTTTGTTTATACATATAACATTTTTAATCAATGGGGCTGGCATAACAAACTTAAATAAAAGATTTAAAAAAAAATCTATTGGACATACTTCTAAAAAGTAGTAGGTATATATTTTTAAAAAGCAATACTAACGATTTACTAAAAGAATTAATAACATTAAGGAAATACCTATGAGTCATATTTTCTATTACGATATAGTTGCGTTGTTTACATGACCTTGATACATAAAGTGGGCCATTTCACTTATTGATAACGTGCAATCTACCCATAACGTATCAGGGCACACATCTGACTAGAGTCATACTAAAACTTACCTCTAGGAGCTTTCCTCTTCCTATCAAGTGTTTACCAGAGGGTAACAGAATTTTGCAAGGTTCTTCCGTGTCGGTCCTGACAAGTTTGAATACCATTGTCAAGCTGCACTTTATGCGGTCATTATCATTGAGTTTAACTTTTTTCTGTGTACTTCGCAACAAAATTAAAACGAATTTAAAAAAATAATCAGATAAACTGACGATTTTTTTTTTTTTTGTTTTGGTTTTCCCCGAAGGGTAAGGCAAAGGGAACTATGCCCATACAGCCATGTCTGACGTATTTTTTTTTCTTGATGATTAATGAAATGATGAAAGGTGATGATGATGAAACCTAAGCCCCCACCCTCGGAGTAGACTCCTACTCCGAACCCCAAACGAATTAACTCAAAAGTCCGCATAAACTTTTGAGTTATGAAGCGGCTTCCCGGCACGAAGCGAAAATAGGCAGATACACTTTGTTTATTGAATACTCCAATATAATAACACTCGCGAATATCTTCCGACTAACTAATGCGATCATTAACCACAAAACACCACTTCGTATTAATTATTTAGATTACTCAATGAAGAAAGCAACTGTCCCGTTCCCGTTTCCCGCCGAAAAGCCGATAAACTGACGAAACAGCAAAGACCTTGTATAGAATAGACGGATAATATTTTAGAGTGACGATCAAACTATCACAGCTCTCTTTCTTCCCTATGGCAACAATCTCTGTGGAAAAAAGAAACAAACATAGACAAACACCGCTGTCTAGAACGTCAGTGTTTACCGTTTTGAGATGTTGTGGTAGTCAGCTGGATACCAAACCTGCCGTTAGTTTTTTGGTGTTTTGGGACATTATTTTAACTTTTTATATAAACAATCTGTGAAATAGTTATTCATTATGAACCATGGCTTGCGTAGCTATTGGTTGTGAGAGTAGAATGGGTGTTATAATGGAGAACGATCAAACAATGTCTCACCATGGGTAAGTTATCGACCACATAATACATGTTTGTGTGCAAGAAATACATTACGTGGTCTGGTTTTTGTAAAGTTTATTGAGCCCTAAGCACGATGCAGACGCATATTTTCAGCAAAGCCGTCACATTTGTACAAATAATTGATTTCACATTTTACGTTAATCAGCTTTGACAGATCATGTACCCAAAGTATTATAAGTAGTGTTGTCCTTTGATATCGATAACATAATATTATGTTTGAATGTAACATCTACATGTTGCGTTATTCTATTCACGTTTAATTTATTTTTCGACCTGTTTCCGATTTGGATGAAGATTACATAAAGATATTGTATTTTCCAGATTTCCTAAATATCCTAATTTACGAAACAAGAAATTAAGAAACAATTAGATTCAGACCATGAAACGAGATAATTCTCTCTTCTGAAGGACGCCTTCTCCTTATTTAAGCCTGTGCTAATTACATTTCGATGTATCTTGCTTTCTATCGAGCAGGATACCAAACAAAAATATTACATAGAGATGCAGTACCAACAATATTCACTCACATATCTCACATAAGGTGAGTTTAAGTTTAGTTATAAGTTTATAGATAAATTTGCAGCTATTTCGTTTTTGTATTCTACATTAGCATGAAAAAAATATTTCAATACAATACAAATATTCTCTATTGCACAAAATAATTAGTATGTCAGTTAAATATAGTAGTAGTCGTATTAAAATGATACTATAGTATATGTGGACTAGATGGACCGTCCTCGACCTCCTCGGCCATAACACCTTGCGAAATGACATAGATTAAAAAATGATAAATTGACTTTTAACAAGTTTGTCCATGATAATTACGTTGAATAAGTGGTTCTGAATCTGTCACCGCAACGTACGGTTCTTCTTAGGTATCTTTCTATCAGGGTACAAATAGGTATCGTTTTAACTAATTTACTTGTGGTTCTACCCACCCAGGTATGGATACTAGGTCGTTATTTCTGTATTTAATTAATCATTCAATTTGTAATGTATATTTTTTTAGATCTTGGACTAACATGAAATATTTAGCCAATAATAATGTCGATAAAGACATGGAACGGCACTAGTGGTTCTGATACAAAAACATATACTATAGGTACGTTTCTATAACAAACCCGCTACACGAGTACAAAAGACGTTACGACGATAGTATATTTATCTCTTTTTAACTTATGACGGCTCACATGAGTGCGAAAGACAAAACCTATGTTTTTCTTTCGTCTTAAATATGCTCCGTCTATTCTATACAAGGTCTTTGCGAAACAGCGACGAAAATCTGTCAAAACAAAACAGGTATTGTTCGTTACGTAAGTGATAAAAATTTAAGTGAAAATTCTATTATACGTATCTTAAGTTAATAGTGATAAATCAATTATTTTTTATCACTTTCTCTTAAAATAGGATGAAAACATAAGTGATGCTACTTATGCTTTCATAATTGTAGAAATTATAATTTTAATGTCTTTGAATAAGTTTTGTTGATGACGATGATGATGAAACGAATAGTATTAGTGTAGTGACGTCATTGTTTGACAACGCGTTTTGTTGGTCTTTGTAAAACTATTTTACAGTAGTAAAGACAATTAATAAAATAATTCTAAAAATAAATAAAACGTAATTTTTTGATGTTATGTTATAAAATACTATAGTTATTATATTAAATGTTTTTAATTTCATCAAGACTTAAATATTTTTATCGAATTAAAATAAGGTTTCAAATTTATAACGAAACGCTGTCGTAAAATTTTATAGTAATTTGTCGATTCTGTGATTTTGTAAATAAATATTTATTTCGTGAATATTAGGGTATTATGATGAAGACGACTGGTCTGGGGTCTCATCGGCCTCTCTCTGGGCAGCTGTATAAGTACACCAATGTCGTAAAAGGTTGGCAACAGCGTTGGTTTGCGGTCGATCCTGAAACTGGTGTTTTGTCTTATTACCTTTTTGATGGGCCTGGAGACACAATACAACCTGGACAGCCTGCCCGGGGCGAGGTAAATCTTTATCACACAAATTCATATAAGTATGTACAGTGCAAACAAACTATTCTATGGTCACTTACAGGCACACCTAGCAGCAGCAGTGATCTGTCCAAGCGATGAAGACTCTCGGACATTTACCATCAATTGTGCGTCAGGCGACATGCTGAAGCTACGCGCCACAGATGCCCGGGCGAGGCAGGAGTGGGTCAATGGCCTCCGAGCTATTGTTGAGATACACACTAAGGTAAGACCTCGTCTATTCATTTACATCTCAAAACTTATTCTAAAACATAGTCTTTGAAGATAAACAGTGAATTATTCATCACATAAACAGCTTATTACATGTGACTATATTCCCAAATTGGGGTAGTGAGAGGTAATCAACATCATTATGAACAACAGCCTATCTTTACTATCCCACAACTAGGCATATGCAGGGGGTATATTGAGTACACACTTTACTATGTTGAATTAATATTGAGCATACATCTTATAGGCCATAAGAGAAGCAGGAGGCAATTTAAAGAGTGGGCCGATGAAATAATTTCAATGGCTGGAAACACTAAGACCTGGACTAGATAAGTGCACAAAAAAAAGAATAGAGAAAAATGGAAGAGCCCTTTGCCCAAAGGCACACAGATTGGTTACCATAGATCATAGATTAAGGAAAAACCTTAAAATGTAATTTCTATGTCTGATAAAAGGCTATTAATAAATAAATACATTATGAATAATTGTTACTTTATATAACAAAGATTCCATAATGGTGGTATGCAGTCACCAATATCAATGTTTCTGAAATGCACTTCCAGGCTATGGGAGCCAATCCCCCACTTCAACCACGCGAGCAGCTTGCAGTCCACGATGCCATGGCATCAGCCAGGCAACAGTTGCAGTCCACTGAACTAAGGTAATATCATCATCATCAATTTAAGAGCCATGTTCTTGTTGGTGTAGCATTCTCCATTCTTTTCTATCAAAGGTGAATTCTTCCACTTTCTTATAAGACACGACATTCATTTTTTCTTTAATCTCTCCCTCTTTTTAAGGTAATTTTATATGCATAATGAATAATAATATATGTATGTATGTGTGTGGGTGTTATGTGTATGTATGTATGTACTTTATGTATTCTCGTAAATAAATATGATTTTATAAATAAATAATTTAACTGACTTTTTAGTCCATTACAGGAAATAAAATACATTCAAAAATACAAACAAAATAACATGAAATCAAAATGGTCTACCCTTATCTTTATGGGGCTTAGCTTACTTTTAGAGATCCATACTGAAATGGGACACTGGTTGACTAACCAACCAACATCAATATTTTTTTATTGCATAAAATAATAAATTCAGGACATGTACAGACAAACAAAACAAGCACAATATGCGGCCTTATTGCTCAACATCAATTTCTGCCAGGCAACCTTAGGGTGAAAGAAATCAATTGTTTGCCTTGTCTTCTATTTTTTCAAAGTGGTACCTATTAAAAATATAACAGAAATGAAGGGATATACCTGTCTATAGGAAAATATTTCCATAAAAAATGTGGTATTTAGTATGTAATGTGTGTATATTTTAATGTTGTAAATGTATATGTGTTTCGTAGATTTTACCTAAATAAACTTTTTTATTATTATTTTTAATCTTCATTTGAATATTTTCATATAATAGACCCATCTTTAGTATGTATGTAATTTTATTTTCAGTGATGCAGCTTTAGCAAGGTGTATTGAATCGGCAGAGTCGCCGTTTCCTCATACTGATCCTGACTTACTACTACTAAAGGTATATAACTAAATAGAACATCAATATCCATTTCATAACATATACATATACAGCTTTACGGGCGTATTAGTTTTCTAGTGGTGACTTTTTCTGTTTATTTCGGTTGTATCATGGCCTACACAGATAGAAATACCTTCGCATTTTTAAGTTCGAAATTCGAATTTTCTTGTTTTCTTTTTTAGGGGCCTTTGCCGTGCAGTGGGATGGTGTAGTGTAGGCTAGAAAATAATAATTAAAATGAATAATAATTTATTTTCCAGGCCACTTCAGCAGCTAGCATGCAATGCCTTCTCCAATGCTTAGGCATCTTACATCGGCAGCAACAATACGCCACACTCAGCATCACCGGGAAAAATATCGACGAACATCACTAACCAGTAACCACGTATCCATCGATGTTGGTGTAAAGAATCTTCTCTTATTAGGGGCGAAGTTTAGGCTGTTCTATATAGTATAGTGGTGAGGAATTAAACTCTAGAATTTTCGATGTAAAGCTAGAGTTCTGGGGGGTTAAAATGGCCACATCGAAGCAATTCATCTAAGAAAGCAATATTGCAATTTGACATTTGTTTGCATTGCGCACTTACTTTTATATGCGCAAATGTCAAATAGCAACATTGCTTTCTTAGATGAATTGCTTCGATGTGGCCATTTTAATCCCCCTGTAGATATTAAACTCGTCTTCTTTAGGAATAGCTAGGTAGTTATTCGGACACCGGAAGTCATTATCATTACCGTTAACGCAAAAATATCCTAGAGTCTTTGGTCTTTTTATAAATTAAATATCCAGTAGGAAATTAAATTGGCGACATAAGTTTGAGAATCTGCCTACAACGTACCTTCGTACTTCAGCATTTACTAGTTACATTGTTATAAAAAGTTATTATGTAATACGGATTTGCCGATCTACAAATCGCAGTTCTACCATATTCTACGAACCAATAGGAAGCATCAATTCCTGACGTTCCGTCCGCTTCGGTTCCACTTCAGTTGACGTGTTCCCTTAGGGCGTTTTCATACTACATTTGATCCGAATCCGATCAGAAGATTCTTGGTGTCAAATTATGGTGGTTGTCTGAATCGGCACCATTATAGTTCTACATACAACCACTTGGACGTACTGTGAAAGCTCTCTCACCTTTGAGAGAAGCGATTTGACGATGTTCTAAATGATAATAACTAGGTTATGCAAAGAATGGTGCTAATTCCTGTAAATACCATCTAATTTTATTTTAGGTTATATCTGTCATTTTCTTATCCGCCGAAAAGGAAAGGGACGGGTAATCGACAAGTATAAAATTTATGGAACACACGTCAATTTTAAGCACAAATCTAAAACAACCGTCTAAAAATTCGCCCGGGTTATTCATTTATTTACTCATTCTTCCTAAAATTAAGAGCTGTCAATCATCCGTCCCTTTCCTTTTCGGCGGATAAGAAAATGACAGGTATAACTTAAAGTAAAATTAAGAGATGTCTGCAGGAATCGGGGCCAATGTCAGGTTAAATATTGGTATGATGAGCAATGTTTGTTTTCGCAACCGTCACTTTACTACTGTTTTATTGACGACTATAAACCAGTTTTTATTTTTGTATTGAATGCCTGTGTAACCATGCAACAACTTTGTGTATAGATGAATGGTAAAACTTTTATTATGTGACTCTTAGGGTTGAACTACATTTGGCCGCACCATCGCACTTTCCTATACTTCTATCTATTTCTGTTTCTCAGAAACGTCATTTCCTAGAGCGAGATAATGCGACGGAATCGAGGAGGTAGCCGGCGACCGGATTGACTTTATCTCGCTCTAGAAAAGGTCGGTTCTGAAAAGGATAGAAGCATAGGAAAGTGCGTTGCGGTGCTGACAGGTGTAGTTCAACCCTTATGCGATGCATCGAACACAATGCGTCTGGTGTAGGTATAAAACTCAAGGTGAATTCGTGGCCCCTCCCACAAGTCTCACCCGATGTATTGTTTATTTTACTGACACTAGGGTTGATGGTTGATGAAGTTGGTACTCCACCTCAAAACCCACACGATAGAAGAAGATTTATTCTACTACCCGTACCCGACGCATCGGGCTCGATGGATCGCGTAATGTAAATAGGGCCTTTATGAGATTTATCTTAACCCCTCAACCTATGCTTTTAAACATTTTAACACAATTTTCTGTATTTACCAAATATGTAAATACCTAGTGACAATTACATTGAAGTTACTTGTATGTAAATATTTTTAAAACGAGATTATTTGGATGTATGTACTTAAAATTTAGAAGTAACATATCCAATTTAATTGAATATATACCTATGTATATTCTGTTTAATAATAACGAAAGAATTATATCAATAATTCGTTTCAGTTTACTAGACCAGTTCACTCTCCCTATATTTGTAGAATCTGTGTTGAGTTGGAAACAACTTAGTATTTTATAGATGACAGAGAATTTTCAAGCATCTTTTTTCTATATAGTGATCCTAATCCATTACAAATTCATTACTTTGCTGGTGCTAACTGGAATATTTTTTAAGTCTTTGTTTTTACCTGCTTCTAGTACCTACCTATGTAGAGCAGCTTATTTGTATGAAAAATGATACCTTTATAAAAATTCCAGTAATATAATGTAAATTATATTAATAAGAATAAATTAAATCTTAAAATTAACTTTTTATTTATTATTATTACGCCGTTAGTGCATACAACCTTTTCACAATAGCCATTTTCGATTTTTAAAAACTACCCATTTGTTTCTTGACTTAAGCATTTTGATTTTGAGCATTCTTTTGTTTTTCTTGTCGCGTCAAGTATGAAAATATTACGGAATTTCTAAATTGTTTTACAATTGTGTTTTAGATATATTTTTCTACTTATTAAAATCACACCTACAATAATTCAATATGTGTGACCAGGAATTCAGGACTCTACGAATTGACCCTCGCTATCCATTTCAAAATCAGACTAAGTAAGTATTCTATTCTGTATTAATTCTGCCCAGCCTGATTAGACAACGGGTGTGAAATGTGTATAAAAACTGTAATTATTTTCCAGGGCGTGTTACGACAACTATTGCGACTACTACAAGTGCAGAAGACTGCTGGGAGACGTGATGGACTGCAAAATATTCAAGCGGTACTTCGAAACAATTTGCCCCAACTTCTGGATAGAGCATTGGGATGAACTTCGCGAGAAAGGCGCCTTCCCCGGACCGATATAACATTGAGCACTCAATAAACCAGATGTTGTAGAATCTTGGGCGGTTTAATTTGATCACTTTTCTATCCCCTATTGTCTAATTCCTGCCATAGCTATCATCCTATGGGATCTGAAAATGTTTAGGTAGGTTTCTATATTTCTACATTGACTTTCATTACGTGGGTAATTTATACATAGAGTTGAATCGATCGCATCAAGACTCACCGCGAGTGTCTTTGGTGGCTCACAAGTATGCTGGAGAAGAAATTTAAAGGTTCGGTATCGTACAGAATATATGGTCATATTCCTTAGGTACAGACATCTGGCTTGACCCTCTGGTCTTCGAAATTAACCAAACTAAAAATAAAATGTCCGTATACACAACAGGACCCTTCGTCTGATTCGATCGACAACCAGAGTTTCACTTTCGTAATATTTAGTACCTTCCGAGTAGTGTAAGAAAAATAATAGTACCTTTACAGTTAAACAAAAAACTTGAATTAATTTCCAGCAGGACCCTCCGTGGTTTGAAGGTCTTCGGACCATTGGTGTATATCCCTGTATAGCGGTGCATTAGTACCTTCAGATTATCTTCGTTTTCTTTTAAAACAAATATTAGTTTATAAGAAATAAATCTACAAAATTTTTATACTGCCAGCAGGACCCTTTTTTGTTTTGGTGCTTTCAGTCCAGACATTCATATTTCCTAGCAGCAGTATATTAGTACTTTTCAAAAAAATATCGCTTAATTAAAAAAAAAATGTATTAAAAAGTAATAAGACTGATTCTTTATCAGAGAAAATATTCTAACACTTTTATTTATGTGATGCAACCAATGATCTACTATGATCTTTATTAACCCACGCTGAACAACGTTTGATTGATAATTTCTATTGGTAATTGTAATTTTGATTGGTAATTGTAATTTTGATTGATAATTCCTAATGTAAATTTTTGTAAATATAATTTATTTTTTGTTATAATTTTCATTGTGTTTTCCTTTTTGACGATATCAAACTACGTACCTACCTAATATAACATGAAAACTGTTTTTTATTTCATTGGTTGCATCACATAAATAAAAGTGTTAGAATATTTTCTCTGATAAAGAATCAGTCTTATTACTTTTTAATACATTTTTTTTTAATTAAGCGATATTTTTTTGAAAAGTACTAATATACTGCTGCTAGGAAATATGAATGTCTGGACTGAAAGCACCAAAACAAAAAAGGGTCCTGCTGGCAGTATAAAAATTTTGTAGATTTATTTCTTATAAACTAATATTTGTTTTAAAAGAAAACGAAGATAATCTGAAGGTACTAATGCACCGCTATACAGGGATATACACCAATGGTCTGAAGACCTTCAAACCACGGAGGGTCCTGCTGGAAATTAATTCAAGTTTTTTGTTTAACTGTAAAGGTACTATTATTTTTCTTACACTACTCGGAAGGTACTAAATATTACGAAAGTGAAACTCTGGTTGTCGATCGAATCAGACGAAGGGTCCTGTTGTGTATACGGACATAAAAATAAAACTCTCACATCAACTTGTAATACACATTTTATTTTCCTAAATCACATTGACTCGCACTATGAAGTTGAATTGCATAAATTAACAAATAAGCTATACAGTTTTTTGAATTTAAATTCTGCCAGGGAAGGTACCAGCTTCGCGCTGGTCGTTCCACTTGGAGACCCACTCGTTGGGACACAGGGATGTGAAGACGCGCTTGAAATAGTAGCAGGGCTCGTACTTCTCACCGCGAACCTTCTGGCATCGGTGGAAGTCGAGGTAGCTCTGGTAGCAGTGTCTGGAATGTTAAGGTTTACGTGTTAGAAGGTACTTAGGTATACTGCTATCAAATTCAGGACGTTAAAAAACCAGGTCAAGAGTACTCAACTAGCGAGAATGCCTCAATTTGATGTGTCAGGATCGTAGTTAGTACACGCAATTCCGTGTTCTATACCTACCCCAATAGGATAATATAATTATATAGGGCAACTCATAAACTGCCTATATACGTCCCACTGCTGGGCACAGGCCTCCCCTCAATCAACCGGAGGGGGTATGGAGCATACTCCACCACGCTGCTCCACTGCGGGTTGGTGGAGGTGTTTTTACGGCTAATAGCCGGGACCAACGGCTTAACGTGCCCTCCGAAGCACGGAATCTCTTACTTTTTCGGACAATCAGGTGATTCAAGCCTGGAAACTCCTTACCAAACAAAGGACAGTCTCACAAAGTGATTTCGACAATGTCCCCATCGGAAATCGAACCCGGACCTCCAGATCGTGAGCCTAACGCTCTAAAGTAGGTCAACTCATGTATGTATATTCCCTCTACTTGGTTTAAGGTTGATTAATTTACGGCCTACGTACAGCAAATTCTAATGAATTCGTGTACGTAATTATACCTATTATGTGTGGTCATTATTATCATTATATTCTCTCTATTACGTCTTAAACACAACTTTCTGTACTGGACTTGAAGGTGATCAAAGAAAGCATAGAATGCGTTAAATTGCCTTTCGTCCAATTGCTTTGAGCCCTTTCTAATACGATGGGCTCATCATTCACCCTGCAAATTGATTACTAGTGGCTCTGTTCACCCCATTACGGATTACGGGCGTGACTTTTATAAATGCATTTTGTTTGTATAGCATATAATGCAAGTACTACGGTTCAACGTTTCGAACATAATAATGGCTTCAAGTCTTATTCAAGTAGGGGAGGTATTTATAGAACATCAAAATCCCATGTGATTCCTACTTTCTACCTAAAAGATACTCCGTGCGTACCTAGGTTATTGCTTGTAAATAGTGTGAATAATGTATTATGGAGGGCGTAAATAATGTACTATTTATTATATGTTGGGCGTGAATAATGTAGGTATTAATTAAGATATGGAAATAAACCAACGCTATTTACCCGTACCTAAATGGGAATCTAATAAGAAATTCTAAAAGTAAATCAGAAAGTATGTCTATTGTAATTTATATCTGTCAGTCACTACAGATACTTAAAAGGCTTGAGCTAAATCGTGGTAATAAATAGGTATTTCTATTAGATTCTATTACTAAATAATGTATTGTATGGATTACAGAAATAAGTCTTGTGTTGTATGTGGAATAATCTTGCTTTAACGATTGGAAAACAGCTGTGTATACCTCTTCCAACATGATAGTGTAGCGAGGTGCCTTTCGTAAACTTAATTCACCTGTCACTCTGCTTGCCTGATTTGCACTAAAGGAATAGAACATTCAAAAGTTTACCTCGTCTGGTTCGTGTTAGGGAACCGCGGGTCGAAGGGTGCGGTTTTGATGTCGGCGGGCGATTTGATCATCTCAGGCATTTTGCTGCAAACACACACACAAGCTTTCTCAAAATACTTTATTCGGAAATTCTGCATCACAATGGATGTGAAAGTAACAACTAAAAGTTCGGTTAGATAGACACAAAGAATAGAATACAAATATGTAATATGTATAAAATAAAGTGATAAATGATAACACGTAATTACACAGATGTCAATGATAACTTAATACTAAAAAAGAAATTATGTTAACTTTATTTATTTGACGAGTGGACGAGTCTTTCGCTCTTCCTCGCAGGAGGTTTCACGGTATTTCTTCACTTCCTGCATGTAAAGAGACCAAGCGTCTTTCGGCGTATTGTCAGCGTTTTGTTCATCTATGGCTTTGGCTTTCTTCACCATGCCAGTTTTCAACACTCGCCCACCGCGCCGCTTTCCGATAAAAGGTAACGGCTTTTTGATTTCTGGCTTCTTTTCTAGGTCCTCAATCTTTTTAGTCTCCTCCTGCATCTTTTTAAACATTTCTAAGAAACTGCCATCATTCTTTATTGGTATCGGAATGTTTTTAGATTTGGACGAAGATGCAGAGTTAATTAATACTTGGTCGGCAGTGGGTAACAGTTCTGCGAAGTTCGGGCCCTCCACTTCAGGAGGATCGCCGTATTCAATGTCATCGACTTTCGTGCTCTCTAAAGCACCCGGCGGCGGCTTCACTTCCTTCAGCGGTGATTTATCTTTTTGTTTCTCCTCTTGTCTGCTTCGGTGCAGTTTCCAGAATCGTTTTCTATCAGCGACAGTAAACTGTCCGCGACGTTCATCATCGGTTGGCGAAGCACTACGACTGCGAGAGTCAGATCCTCGGGATTTCGATCGAGATTTTGATCGGCTTGCTGATCTCTTTTTGCCTTTAGACTTAGATCTACGTCGAGATTTTGATCTACTTTTGCTTACAGAGCGGCGTTTTGAACGACTGTTCGAGCGCCGGGTGCGGCGCTTGGATTTAGACCGCGAACGTCTAGGGGATGCAGATGATCTGGAGGACCTCGAAGACGAGCGACGTGTTTTAGGCGAGTGCGAACGTTTACGTTTTGTAGATCGCGGGGAAGGCGATCTCGAGCGAGATTTAGAACTTGAAGAGTGGCGACTCCTAGCATATGATTTGGGAGGAGTCACAGAGCTATCTCGTGGCTTTCTTTTAGAGCTGCTTTGACTCTTATAGCTTCTTGAAGGGCTCACTTCAGAACGTTCAGATTTTTTGTAACTCTTAGGTGGAGTAAGTGAGGATCTATCAGAATCCCTGCTTCGTCTCTTTTGGGGAGTGGTAGAGTGCTCCCTTTTTTTTCTGGGAGGTGGTGTGTTATCTTCTCTGAGCCTACTGTCTTTAACTTTCACATTCTTACTAGAATGAGATTTTCCATCTTTGCTTTTTAACATTTCCTTCTCAGATCTCAGTCTGGGAGACCTGCTAGAAGATCTCCTAGGACTCAGGGAGTGAGATCTAGATCTTTTACTTTTCAAAGGTGGAGTAATAGAGTCACGTCTGCCACTTTTACCACCTCTCTTATATGACCTCTCAGATGAATCAGAAGACTCAGAATGCCTTCTCTTTTTCATCTCCTTTGAACGAGAATAAGATCTCGACCGTGAGCTAGAACGGTCACTAGAAGAGTATTTTCTTTTTGATTTTGCAGATTTGCTTCTGGAGCGACCTCTTCGACTCTCTTCATAGCTGCTATCTCTCTTTCTAGAATAAGCTCTTTCCCTCTTTTCATATGGCGATACACTCCTGGAATACGATCTTCGGCGGCGTTCATAGGACCGCGAGTCAACCGGTGACCGAGATCGTTCGCGTGGTCTCGGCGGGTATTCGTAACCACTCGCTGTAGAGGGATAAGCGGATCTAGAATCGGGATACTTGTAATAGTTTCCATCCTGCCTGGCGTAGTAATTGGAATCATAGTTGTAGCCGTAGCCACCATAGTTCTGGTATTCATAATTGGGTGGGTGGCCATACTGGCTGTAGCTGACGCCGGTCCAGGGGTCGGTGGCGGGCAGCGCGCGCTGGTAGGGCGCGTGTGCGGGGCCGGCGGGCGGCGCGGCGGGCAGCGGCGGCTGCGGCGCGTACTCCGCCTCAGCGCCCGGCGGCCCGCCGTCCCATGCGCCGCCCGTGCCTCGATACGACATACTTTCGCATAACCTGCGGCAGTTTGTAGGTACGCACACACCTACAAACAGAACAACTTTTTGGTGTAGACAACAACTCTACGCTCTTCGCTCGAGAAACGCCTTCACACATCGCTATTGATGTTTCGTAAATTTTTGTGACGAAGATCAACAAATTACGTAATCCGTAGCCGAAAACGCGGATAGTATTTCGATATGTCATGCGATATTAATAAAGTATGCAATATTGTGTGAGAAACAGTAATATACCTTTCCAATTATGCTCACCTTTTTTGATAATAAGCTTTTTCCTCAAATTTTATTCGTCAGAAAATGGCAGCGAACACATTCGCTTCACACAGTCTATAAACAATATAGAACTACAGAAGTGCTTGTTTATGCTTACACAGACAATAAAGCTGGCTGTTTATAAAAAAGTTTTCTTTGAATCATTCATTCATTCATTATTCTATCTAGTTTAGTTGTGGTTGTGTCAATGACCGGTTGTTGGTTGACTTGACCGGCGCGCGGCAGATATTACTTTCGTCGTCCTTTGTTCCTATTTTGTTAGACAATCGTAATAAAAATAATACACTTGATTGAGTTTTGCTAAATTGATTCCCTATGAGCAAGTCAAAGGTGTCTGCGGAATGGAAAAAGCGCGTGAAGTCGGAATATATGAGGCTTCGGCAAATGAAGGTAATGCTTGAAAACTGCTGGATTTTCGCCGATAATAATAGTGCAAAGGACGTGGAATTGATGTGAATTTTATGTGTTGTAGCGCTTCAAGCGCGCGGACGAGGTGAAGGTGGCATGGGCTCGCAATTTGCGGATCATGTCGGAGGCGATAGAGTCCCGGGAGCATGACGCGGCGGAGGGCGGGCGAAAGCCCTTCTGGCCGCCCCCGGCGACCAGCTGTAGCCACGAGAGCTTGATGAAGCGTGCTGAAGTGTCCTACACTGACGGTAATACATCTTAATTATGATAGTTGCATAGTGTTGATTCTTATTGTTTTAGTTGTTAGTAGTTGTTACATGTCAGGGGCCTTTGGCGGCTTAATAGGAACCCTGACACCAGGGTTGATGGGGTTCGTAATCAACTTCACAACCCACATGATATAAAAAGAGAATTAATTATAATACAAAAGGCAAGCTCAATAGAATTTCACTTGATTTATTACTGTTTTTCCTGCATTTGTCAACACATTTCTAAGGGACTTTTATAATGATTTTATTCGCCCTAAAACGCAAACAGAGTATCTTATAAGAATTCAAGCCTATATATTTAAATCCAATCTTTATTCAGCTTCAGGCGTTGTAACAACACAGCAAGTTCCAATACGCATCATCAACTCAGTGAATCCGATCCCGACTATGTACACATGGGCCCCGACACAGAAGAACTTCATGGTAGAAGACGAGACAGTGCTCCATAACATTCCGTACATGGGGGACGAGGTTCTCGACCAGGACGGTACATTCATCGAGGAACTCATAAAGAACTACGACGGGAAAGTGCATGGTACATCGGCTTATCATCATATCTTACTTTTTGTTTGTGGATATTGCCAATGTGACTTTTTATGACATTTTGATAAAAGCATAATAAACTATCATTCTTCCTCTTAAATAGATTATGGTCAGCTGCAGAAGACAAGGAATTTCTGTCCATTAAAACTTAAAGTACACCTTGGCTAAGTCCACAGAACACACATACATACATTACTCACATTGGTGTGTGGTGCACATATCCCAGCATCAAGATTAAGATTAATAACAAACCTTTTGGTTACACCACCACTCCACAGATCATATTCACATTCAGTCAACACTGACTCATGCTTCAAGTCTCACACTTAATGCTTATGTATATAACTATTAATTAATTAATTGAAAATGTAAACACAACTTTTTTTTATCAAATAATTATCTGTCTTGGACTGGAAGTAAAAATCATAAAATGTAAGTATTTTGTAAAAAAATCTAAAGAAACAATGTTCTGTTTGTCCCAATATTTTTGCTCTCATTCATACTTTACAAAAACCATGTCCTCAAACTATAAACGCAATATGTAAATTCGAAATCCGCCGAAATAAACACCAATATCAGAATACACAGTATATACATGTTAGTGACATCGTAACGAATACTCAGAGGGATGATTCAGACCATGATTCTGAGTTAATATCAAGTGGAATTTTCCGTCGCAAAATTCATGTTATTTTTTTAGTTTTTTTAATTATTTTCAATTCTATACTTTTGCGATGGAAAATTCCACTTGATATTAACTCAGAATAATTAGCTGAATCATCCCTCTCAGTGTTCGTTACGATGTCACTTACACCCCATACAAGTACATACTGTAGCCATACAAGTAGGTATGGGTGTTAGTGACACTGTAACAAATACTGAAGGGGATGATTCAGACCATGATTCTGAGACGATATCAAGTGGAATTTCCTGTCGGAGAAGTCATGAAAATTTTAGACCTTTTTTAAATTATTTTCCGTTCCATACTTTTGCGACGGAAAATTCCACTTGATATCAACTCAGAATCATGGCCTGAATCATCCCTCAAAGTTTTCGTTACGATGTCACTAACACCCTGTATTAGTATTTATACAGCTATACTGCCATCCTAAGATACTAATCTCTACTCGACAGGTGACAAAGAAGGCGGGTTCATAGATGACCAGCTGTTCGTTGACCTTGTGCATGCGCTGATGTCCTTCCAGACTAAGGATGAAGTGGCAGAGGAAAGACGCGAGCGGGAAGCACGGCACTCCAAGGATGATAGAGATGTAAGTAACACTTATTATAGAGGCTAGCTTTCTTCACGCGACTTTGTTCACGTCCAATTCGGTTATCTGATATAGCTTATACCACTCACCCCATGACGCAGCAACCATGCCCTTCGACAAATAGACGCAGCGAATGGTATCTACACAGATACCGCTTTAGGTTG
Organism: Pectinophora gossypiella; assembly: GCF_024362695.1. Taxonomy (NCBI): domain Eukaryota; kingdom Metazoa; phylum Arthropoda; class Insecta; order Lepidoptera; family Gelechiidae; genus Pectinophora; species Pectinophora gossypiella. The sequence goes on from NC_065417.1 coordinate 15,525,527, forward strand.
AAGTCGAAGTAATTTTTTTATTCTAAGTTTTATCGAAGCTTTGAACACCCTGAGTGATCATGCCAGCCTCATAGATGCTTTCGTTTCGTGTGAAGTTGTTTAAAAGCCGTCAGCCGCACTCTTGTTGGTGTAGCATTCCTCCTAAAATTCCTCACTAGCCACACCCTTTCTGTCCAACTATTTAACTACTCTACTTAATAATTACTAAAAAAACAGAATACACTTGTACACAGGTGCCGCAATTCACTGAAAAAGCGCGACTGTTCAGCGATTATTTGCTTTGAGGGAAACACTAATACTGATACATATTTGCAGAAAGAAGCATCAAAAGACAAAGAGCAGAAAGACAAAGAAAAGGATAAGGAAGACAGCAAGGAGGGTGAGAAGAAGTTGATCCATGAGAAGCAGTTCCCCATCTTCATCATCTTCCAGGCTATAAGCTCACAGTTCCCGGACAAGGGCACTGCCCAGGAGCTGCGGGAAAAGTAAGTTCTCTCACGGAAATATATACCATATGATGACGAAAACCAACCGGTTTTCAACCGATTGAGGGGAGGCCTGTGCTCAGTCTGGCTTCTCTGACGTTGATATTCTGTATTTAAAAAATATTTGTTCAGTAGCTGTAAGTGGTGCTATAGATAATAATTATGCCCTATGGACTATTGTATATTTGTCAATCTGTCCTAAGAGTTTGCTTACCGTGGTCTACAACCACGGCTATCACTATACGGAAGAATTTCAGATAAATATTTCTTGTTTCGTACTTTTTATAGCGCGAATTTTCCGTAGTCTGGTTTCAGTTTTTAAACTTATATTTTTATAAGTAATTTAGACGGATAGATGGTGAAGGAGGAAAACATCGTGAGGTAACCCACATTCTCACGTTCGAGGGTTTCGAGGTCAGACAGGCAGTTGCTTCAGTAAAGAACCGGAACGGTCAAATGCTCAGGTTAAGTAAGCGCGCGGCCTGTGAAAACGGGATAACGCTGGGGAGATGATAATAGAGGTGGCGAAGCGACTAGCGATTTCTTCTATGCCTTTGTCTATTAGACTATAAAAAATGACTAAATGATATAAATGACTACAGTCTACACTCCCCCCAGGTACATCGAGCTAACGTCCCGCAGCGACCCCAACGCGCTGCCCCCCGAGTGCACGCCCAACATCGACGGCCCGCTGGCGGAGTCCGTGTCGCGGGAGCAGACCATGCACTCCTTCCACACGCTCTTCTGCCGCCGCTGCTTCAAATACGACTGCTTTCTACATCGTGAGTATCAATAGCTAATTAACATTGACAGTTTGAGAAGGGTGTGTCAAGGCCCCGTCTCACACGGAGCTACTCAAAAATTACCAAAAATATTAGTAATTAGTAGTTACGATTACAAACTACTTACTGATAATACTGATGAACCGGTGTGTGCAAAGTCTGTATGAGAATGCATGGGCAATGACGGTCAAGCAATCCGTTAAAAAAATTGTAACAAACATCACGTTTACGACCATATCCCAACAGGGTAGACAGAGGTACATCCATCGCAAAATGAACTAAGTACCCACACCTCCCCCAGTTTTCTGTTACACTAACAGATTAGGTGGTTTTTAATAACAAGTTCTTTTTGCTGTGTGTGAGACAGGGCTTAAGGCTGTATTACACGATTTTATGGGCCCAAGTTAGTTGCGGTGTTATTACGGCGGTAAGTTTTATTATCCTATCTTAGGGTCTCTGAAATCGTGTAGCAGTATTAGGCCGATCACATTTTGGACGTGTTTACGTACGAATTCATCTAGTGTGTACACGCACGAACACAGGAACACTCCACTCCCCACTCCAGTTGGTTTTTATAGGCTAAGCCGTAACACTGGATCCACATAAAGTGTGGGATGCGATTATTGCACTAATTTTATTGGCCACCCATGCGAGAAATAAACAAATTCTATTGGCTCATTTCTCGAGTCGCGCGCGACTTGTACGCACGAGTCAAATTCGTACGAATCCGCGCCCGAAGTGCGACCAGCCTTTATTATGCTAATGAATACCTAACATTCTTAAACATTTTAAGACATTGAGAGGTAATTTGGTTTTACTTATTCCATTTATGTAAAAACTTGAAAGAGAAATTATGTCAGGCTAACTATTTTGGTTCAAATATTTTATCATTGGAATTTTTCGATTAGTATTGTTTATCAATAATAAATAATAATATTTAAATAGTTTATGTAATGTATCGTTTTTAGATTAGTATTTAATATTTAAATGTAATTATTAATTAGTATTAATATTATGATGGGGTCTTATTATGTTCGGCTGACAGGAAGTCAGGGTGCAGGTAAGACCACGTATCACATATCATTATCATATTTTATCATATCATATAGCTCGTCATCCTCTGCCTTACCTCTTTCATTTATACATCATCTTATATGGGGGAACTATAGGCAATGAAATAAAACTTTTATAAAAGAGTGTTCTCGTTTGTGGTAACACCTTGCGAAATAACCTACAATCAATAATTATTGCAATATTGACCTTCAACAATTTTATTTCTGGTATTTGCAAACATTGATTAAATGAATTTTGAATATATTTTATATGAAAAAGTAAGTTATAATATTGAATATTAAACATGTTTATATTAAAGTTTTAGCCTTAAATTAATATTTTATGTGTTTATTGGATGGGATTGATAATCGATTGTTCTGCCTAATTCCAACATATTCTACTTATTTTATGACCATATATTATCTTGCGCTGTGTACACCATAATGTTATATTTTTATTTATCATGTTTTAATGTATTACTTTATCCATATAATTAATAGCTACCTACACTTGTAATTATTAAATCGTTTACGGATATGTCGAGGTACCTAATAATATTGATAGATTTCTTTGCGATTATGTTCTGTAAACTTTTTAATAATTACTTAACACACATTGCATAATCATTGCCATTTTTATAAAATGTCGCTACTATTTAAGATCTCTTTACATCTACATCATAACCCTGTTTTCATAAAACTATAAGTTACAATTTTCTATTTAATCTGACAACACTGTCCTATCATAACTGTCCAATCACAGACCGGAATGATATGTAATGTTGCCAGTTTATGTTAGAAGTTCCCAATTGGTAGCTTTCACTCAGATGCTATAGTGTAGACATTGCTTTGTCTGTTAAATATAATACCTGCTATATGTGCCTTTACTCATACATACATCTCTTAGAGCAACACGGGAAAGAAATAGTCACACGCAGGCGTTCCCCTCGGCCAAAGTGTTTGTTTACTTGGACCGCTAAAACATAGTTTGTAGTCTTGGGTGAAATTGCGTATAAAAGAGATATATTCGTTAACTAAGCTGATATCTAGCTCACCACAGTTTGTCTGTCTTGCAATATTTGAGGTCTAATTACTTAGTTTTTTGCCCATATTAAGGGTACTTTTTTAGGATGTTTCTAGAAGCCTATTAAATGGAGCAGTTTTTAGAAATACTTTCAGGGTCCATGACAATCTCATGTGTTTATTATTCTTCGGCGAAGTTTTAACAACTGTAACAATTTTGGTCGAATTCTCACTTTGACTTCTGATAACTTTTTTTATCTTTGATTGAGCGGTACATAGCCTTAGGCATAGTTGTAAAGTAAAATAATGTAATTATTAAGAAAGAGATAGCGACAAAATGATTATTTCTGAAGTAAGGTAGAAAATCTAGAAAAAGGTATAAAATGGATCATATCTACTAAACCGTAAATAATTGCTGAACATACATGGGGGTATTTCTGGTAGCTAATGAGCTCCTCTATCTAATTTTTCATTTTGAACGTGAACTTCTGGGCCACCCTGTATATTAAGTTTTCAACTAACGCTATAGGTAAGGTACTCCCCTCCGGTCCGCCGGAGAGGCCCGTGTTGCTCCTCGCTACATCTACACGAAGACATTATACCTATACTTCGTAATCAAGACGGTGGCACAAAAATGTAGCAAACGAGAGAAGACTGACACTGTTTGTCCCTTTCTACCACGATAGCCATTGGGTTAAAAGCATACGCGACGCCATTAATAACGCTATCCAGTGTTACCCGATCAGTCGATAGACAAGTACACACTCAGATCAACCGACCTCTCACTTGGCTCGTTTGAGCATACCATAGCAACAACAACCTTATGCTCTAGGCTAGGGTTTTCTTTTGTCAAATCTTTGCATGGTCTTGTTTACGAAGTATATAATGTATTTGCGTCTACATTACACACACATTCATACGCAGAACGCAACATAATTTCACATTATCATTTTGTAGCTTGGCCACAAATATAAAAACTAAAGTTTTTGAGAGGGCGCTGTATCGTATTTATATTGCAGAAGATAGGACATCACAGTTTCCCGATGAAATTGATTTCTAAACAATTAATATATACGTTAGACATTATCATTTCTTTGGCAACAATAGGATAGTTGACTGTTGCTGGGCACCCTCAGTACTGTTGTCTAAAATATTGTACCGGGTGACAGCCCTAATTTGTCCTACTTTTTTCTTCTCATCAATCCACTCACGTCATGCTGAAGATTAATCTGAAATTGGCTTTTCAATATCATGCCTAACCCCGGTGATATTAACAGTTGATGAGGGAATTCTCCGTTTTTACATGTCTTTTATGGCACTAGGAGCATGTGACGTCATGATTTCTTACGTTTCTTTTTAACTATCGGACTTCGGATGGCTGTAACTATGTAATTTTTTAACAAATTTCGATTCTGTTTTCACATTTGGCTGTCATCATTAATTTATGTCTATTTTGCAAATATTTTTTTTTATACCTGTCAACTATCCTGTTCGTAAATGCCGGCACACCGGAATATTTAAACTGAGAAACGGTTCTTTTAAAAAAGTCTGTTCATAAAATGTTATTTTACCTGCAATAAGACGAAGAGTTTTTATATTTCTGGTCCAAATTAAGTGTGGGTTTCTACCAAAGCGGAGAGGAGAGGAGATGTGTAGGAATTGACCAATTAAGTAGTGACAGACAGACAGACGGTGGAATTGTTCTTATGTGTGTTTCTTTCGTGTGTGTGGGGGGTTTGAACTTTAAAAACGGTTTGTTTTAACGTGTATCTTTTTTGTACGAAGTTCTCCGAACACCAGAAGGTGATATCATCTCAAATCTAAATTTTCAAATCCTAAGTCTATTTACAAAAGTAAGAACTCATGTATGTAGCCAAATTTACGCAAGTACTAACTGGATATTTACAAAAAACCAAAGATCATCATCATCTCCTAGCATTATCCCGTTTCTCACAGGGTCAGCTTATCTAACCTGAAGATTTGACAGGTCCGGTTTTTTACAGAAGCGACTGCCTGTCAGACCTTCCAACCCGCGAAGGGACAACCAGCCCAATACAGGTTAGGTCACATACCTCTAAAAATGCATTTCTCGGGAATGTGGGTTTCTTCACGATGTTTTCCTTCACCGCTGAGCACGTGATAATCATTTATGATCCAAACATGAATTCGAAAACAAGTTCGACAATCATTGATTTAGGTCTGTGCTGGATTCGAACCTGCGACCTCAAAGTGAGGCAAGCGTTCTACCAACTGGGCTACCACGGCTCTCAAACAAAAAACCAAAGATACTAGGATATTTTTGCGTCAGTAATAAGATTGACCACCGGTGTTCATAATAATTTCGTTTTTTATACCGGTGTATATAATAATTTTGGATAGGGAGATCGGGCCTTAAACCACCACGCGGGCCCAGTGCGGATTGGTGGTTATTAACGACTGCTAATGCAGCCGGGACCAACGGCTTAACGTGCCTTCCGAAGCACGGCATCTCCCTATCCATCCATAGGGAAGGCCCGTGCCCCAGCAGTGGGGACGTTTATGGGCTGATGATGATGATGATATAATAATTTGACGTTTAGTAAAAGTAATTGATTAGATTGGTTGGGGACTGGACTATTGAAGAGACCGTCTTCTATCGTTGCACGTCTTCTCTCTCACTCTCTTCTCTGCTATGCTGCAAACCCACTCTAACACCTTTCATATACACCAATACGTGTATAATTTCTGAACTAATCCCTGCAACGCTCACCAGGGCTTCAAGCGTGCCACCCACGGCCCAACCTCACCAAGCGCAAGGGGCCCGACCTGAAGGCCTTCTCCGAGCCCTGTGGTAACAACTGCTACATGCTTTTGGTAAGATTAACAACACTTCTATGCTGTTCTGGGAGCAAATAAAAAACATAGAACACGTTCAGCTGCTTGGCTTCCCGGGCATGTCGTAAAAACCGACAGAGGGATTGTGTCCTCTAACATGATGGACTAATGTTATGAGCGATAGGCTGATCCCTTATCACCATAAGGTTCATCATATCCAGCTTACGACATCGTATCAACAGTGGCTGCAAGTTGTCTTTGATTACTTGTGGCTCTGCCCACCCCATTAGGGATAACGGGCGTGAGTTTATGTATGTATGTATGTAACAACAACATAACCTCACCACTACATTCCCGATGAGGCACTTCCTTCCCAAAAAACAATATAGATTGCGTTGTACAGTCATGAGCAATATAATGTACCCACTTTAGGACTCTGTCGCACTAACATATTTGACATTTTGTGAGACTTACAGTTCAATTTGTCAAAAAAGTTAATGTGACATGGTACCAAAGTGTATACATATTAATGCTCGTGACCGTACAGATTTAATGTGATAATTACCTATTTTCTCATTGCTTGGACATAATAGGCTACTTGACAGTTTTCGGTTAAGTATTAAAAAAAATACAAACTCTTATTTTATGCCTCTTAAAATATTTTATTTTCTCGAAAAAGTTTTATAAAATAGAAAAATAAACTTTAATTTTCTTCATTAATTTCAAATTTCGCGCGAAAACGGTTGGTCACGTGACATTTTGCCTAGTGACGTCACATTTCAATAAACAAAGAAACTGTCAAACAGTATGACTAGAAACCTGACAGATGGTTTTTGGGATGGCTTTATTTTGATCAGAATAATAGTGGTGGAATATGTGTTGTGCCTGGGTGTAATAACAAGGGTCATCATTTATACTCAAAAACAAAGATAAAAGATGCATAATATGTCTGTTCAAAAGTAAAACGTTACTGATTTGATTAGTTGGAAACTATAATAATAATAATAAAAAAGTTTATTTAGGTAAAACCTACGACACACATATACATTTACAACATTAAAATATACACACATTAATATTTAGTTGGAAAACATAAAGGTATATGGGTGCAGCTCACCAAAAAAGGCCAAGGTTCAGTGAAAATTCAGGTTAAAGAAATCTTTATTCTCAAAAGAAATTTACATTTCACTTCATGAGAACTTATAAACTAACTTAATGTAAACAAAATATAAACAGTTGTAATAGGCTTCTTGACACTCAGTGAAACGATAACAACACCTTGAGTAATTTAAACAAACTTATTTCGTAAATAAGGCAAAAGAAAAATGGTATTTTTGGCAGCCACTTTGAAAGAAGAGGGCATTCACAAAAAACAACAGTTCGCACGTAATATGGAGGTGCTTAGCAGTACGAATAGTGCGTAGCGTAGTAATTACCTACATATTTGCTATTTGTGTGAGTAATAGCAGGCGGTCGCCGGCGACCGGCTAAACAATAGGCACTTGGATCGGAGTAAACATAAAAATTTACCGAGAGGGCAACACTGATTTTCAACCCACACCGATCGGTGAAACGCACGATAAATTAAAAAAATAAAGAGTACAAAAAAAGACTACTCTGTATAAGAGACAACTCCATTCCCGCAGACGCGATCTAGTTCAGTGCTTCACTGCAATCGCCAGCCACATTTCCGTACTCAACTGTCACTCTTCCGCCGTCAGATGTGAAGTTGTGTGTGTTGTACTCCAGGAAGGCATGCGCGAGAAGCTGGCGCGAGAGGCAGCGGCCGGCGAGGAGGACAAGAACAAGACACACGCCATGGACTCGCCCAACGACGCCTCCTCCGAGGACAGCAACGACAGCAACCGCTTCCAGAAAGGTCACAATTCACGCCTATTTCTCATGAGGGTTGGCAGAGACCCCGGAAAGATCCTGTCATACCACATTCTTTCACATAAACTTAACATAAGCTCACGACCAACAGCAAAGTAGATGAGGTTGAGAAGAGATTGTGTGATAGACTAGAAACCACTGCACCCATTTAGGAGTTCAATATACAATGACTTTTGGTTTGGTTTTTGGACACTTGGATAGAGGCGTGAGTAGTGGTCCCTCTATCCGGTTATTGTAAAACACCTCCTTCAACATTGCAGGCAGCAACAGCAACTCGAGCAACAGCAACTGGAGCAGCAATGGCTGCCATCGCAAGGACGCCGCCGACACGCCCACAGAGCACACTTATAATGCTTTAGGTAATATTTGGTATTACTTAATATATCCTTTTCTGTTACTCAGAACAGAACCGTCATTTCCTAGAGCGAGAGAGAACCACGCGGCTGAATCGACGAAGTCATAGCGTGCGCGTAAGCATACAGTCTGTAAGCATAAGAAAGTGTGAAGATGTAGTTCAACCCTAAGACGACGTATTGCTTCCCAGTATTGCTTTCTTTATTATGACTTATTGTAAATTTGCCGCAAATGACATTAACTACTTGGTCGGACAAATGGAGGACTCTCACCAGGTAGAAAATTTAAGACAACATGCCTTAGGATGCCCAGTTGGGCGCGAACCTTGGCTCAGAGCGTCTTCTGAGACTTCCTAGTGGGTCGAAAGAATGAATGTGGGAAATCGTCGACCACGCCGGCTGGGTCCTGAAGTGTTTGTTGTTGCAAGCTGATTAGCCGCCTCTATGGCTAGAGTAAAAGGGTCGTCAGGATCGTATATTACGTCCTTCGCCTCAGTATTGCTGAGCTGGGGTATGTGTAAAAGGTTCTATATAATCGATCATAGACCATGTATATAACGTAGTGTGGTGTCTGTCAGGGCTGACGCTGGGCGACATAGACTCGGAGTGGACGGGCTCGGACCAGTCCCTGTTTAGAGCTCTGCACAAGGTGTTCCCCTCCAACTACTGCGCCATCGCGCAACTCATGCTCTCCAAGACTTGCCAACAGGTAACACATAACTCAACATTGGCCCCGAATGCTGATACCCCTAATTTTATTTTAAGTTCTCTCTCTCTCTCTATTTAAGAGCTGCGCTCTTGTCGGTGGAGTAATTTTAAAATGAATGAATGAATAACCCGGGCGAATAAAATAGGCGTTAATATTAATCAACCCGTTTGACGTGTGCTGTCAACTGAATTCTGTCGGGTTATTGGCCAATATAAAATTTTGGGAGGGATTTTTAAATTTCTGACTAAAATTGACGTATGTTCCATAATTTTTATGTCAGTCGGTTACCAGTCCCTTTCCTTTTCAGCGAAAAAGCCACGCTCTTGTCCATGTAGAAAATTCCATGCTACTTTTTTAGGGAAACATAGGGCAGTGGTTTCCCCTCTTGCCTTCCGCCCCGCAGTACTCTATATGACGCGAGTGGGATGGCGCCCTGAGTAGTCTTATTTCAAAACTGTACTAGGCGTTTGGTTTGGTCCCAGACCATTGGTTGGTAGTTTTCACTATAAGGCGACGATATGTAACTTAGTTACTTCCCCCAGGTTTACACATACTGGATCCACACCGGACAGGAGGAGTGCGGCGTGGAAACAGAGCTGACCCCGCCGCGGAAGAAGAAGAAGAAGCATCGCCTCTGGTCCGTCCACTGCCGCAAGATACAGCTCAAGAAGGACAACAACTCGCACCACGTGTATGACACCCTCTATTTTATTATTAAACTAGCTTTTTCCCGCGGCTTCGCTCGTTATATTCGGGGTAACACGGTTCCCCTTTCCTTATGTACCGATTTTTAGCTTTGCCTTGAAACTGGGAAAAGTCCCATATAAAACTTCAAATTCAAATTCAACTTCAAATATTTATTGCATTCCATGTAGTACAATGGGGTGTTACATAGGCATAGGAACTAAAACATGGACCCTGTGGGGCACAGCAACGTTGAAGGGAAGAGAGGAAGTGTGTATGTGTGTAGTGTGTAACTTCACCCCTCTTTGAAGGGGCTGGGCCAGATTTCCAAAAAAAAATGATGCATGATTTTTTTGCAAGTCACAAATAGTCCGCATACCAATTTTTAGCATTCTAACTTGAAAATTGCGAGATGCTCCATAAAAACTTCCACCCCCCATTTTAGGGAAGTGGGAGGTGGGGAAGAGACACATGGATTCAATTAAATAATCATTAATAACAGGCATATACTCATAGAAACATTCAGTTACAGATTATAAAGCAACTTCCGCACTGGTCCTGTTGACGATGTTTATATAAACGTTACACGCATCACGGAGATGCCATAGTCTAAAATTAAATCTTATAAAATTAACTGCAACCAAATAACTACTTTGGTTGTACTACATCTGCGGGTTTAGCACCGTAAGCGCGCAACTCTTTCTCGCCTCGACATACATCACCCGTCACTCACACACAGTACTGCTTAGAAAGAGACAGATGATCACTGTCGTGGCGAGTAAGAGTCACGTGCTTACGGTGCTAAGCCCGCTGGTATAATTATCGAATCGGAGATCTTCACGCTGCCTACACCTTGGACATTCCGTACAAAAATTTCATTCTTACCGTGTGCCGCCTAACGCGTAAGTGTGAGCGAGACACAGGTCGCCCTCTCTCCCTTACTCGTTAACGGCTTACGGCCATTTAGACTAAAGTGATATCCAGGGAGATTAAAGTCGTCTGTTCGTGCGGCCCGCAGGTACAACTACACGCCGTGCGACCACACCAACCAGCCGTGCGACAACATGTGCCCCTGTCTGCAGTCGCAGAACTTCTGCGAGAAATTCTGCCAGTGCAGCAGTGACTGTGAGTAGCTTTTTTTTTTCGGCGTGACTTATTGTAGATATTAACTACTTGGCCGGACAAATGGGGAGCGCTGAAGGCTCTCACCCGGTACAACGTTTAAGACAACAGGCCTGAGGGTTCCCAGTTGGGCGCGAACCTCGGCTCAGGGCGTCGTCTGAGAGGAAAAATATTTGAAAGAATTAATCGACCCTAGGGGTCCGATAGCGATAAGCGCTGATTGAGGGAAATCGTCAACCACGCCGGCGGGGTCGGTATTGGGGTCCTGAAGTGTCGCGAGCTGATTGGCTGCCTTTATGGCTAGAGACGGACTGTGAGTAGCGATTATTATTATTTTATTATAGAATTTGAGTTTCCAGCACAGACCTAAACCAATGATTGTCGAATTTGTTTTCAAAGTCATGGTTGGATCGTAAATGATTATCATGTGCTTAGCGGTGTAGGAAAATATCTTGAGGAAACTCACATTCCTGAGAAATGCATCTGCGGAGGTATGTGACTTAACCTGCATTGTGCTGGTTTTCTCTTTGTGGGTTGGAAGGTTAAACAGGTAGTCGCTTTTGCAAAAAACCGGACCTGTCAAATCTTAAGTAAGCGGACCCTGTGAAAAACGGGATAATGCTAGGGAGATATTTATGATGAAAAAATCCGAATGTCTGACTGATTGGTTTACACATAGTCGAAACCGCTAAGTTTTGATTTTAGTTAGGATTTTTTGTAAATTCATCCCTAAGGTATTAAATGAAAAAAAAATTATAAAACTTCGACAGTTTTGCAACTAATGATATGAGAGCATACGCTATATTGCGAGGATATTAACCAAGACCAATGTCGTCACGATAAGATAAAATAAAATGACCCGTAGACTCGCTAGTGGGTCGCGTTACCGGTACCTCAGGCACGGATAAAGACAGGTTATAAGTGGCACCGTTCTATCCGCAGGCCAGAACCGGTTCCCGGGCTGCCGCTGCAAGGCGTCGTGCAACACCAAGCAGTGCCCGTGCTACCTGGGCGTGCGCGAGTGCGACCCCGACCTGTGCACGGCGTGCGGCGCCGACGCGCCCGACGCGCGCGACGCCCGCGACGTCCGCGACCTCCGCGACGCGCGCAACACGCAGTGCTGCAAGAATGTCTCCGTGCAGAGGTAGCGCCGTTACATCCAACTAACGCTCTCTTACGCTTCCCATTGAGTTTAGCTTTATTTATATTTTTGGCATGTCAAATTGCTGTAATTTTTTTTTATTTTATTTATCTAATAAGTATTGCATAGTTAGGTAAACTAAACCATTGATACCGCTAAACCACAATACGGTTTGTTTCGGTACCAGTCTCCTCAGTTCGTTCGTCATACAAACAGCAGCAACTTAATGAGATTGCTCGGGCCTAGCGTACAAGGGGCAAGTAACGCACGACGATGATAGGATCCTTGCATCTCACCATATATTACACCACCCTGTACCTTAACGTCTTAAAAAAATCGTGTATTGTAATAAAACTTATAGGCCTGTCCAGACGAGGAATAGTCCTTTGGATCTCCGCCATAGTCTTCCACGTTCACTAAGAAGCTTTCCAATAAAGAAGTAGCACATCGTTCACCGAGGAAAGAAAGTGCCCGATTACCAACGAGTCGGACCATTTTCATATTGAAAAGTCGTATTTAAATTTAGAATGCGGAAAGAAATTCGTATTTTTTTAAATTTATTGTTCTATTATTATTATTTTACTTTTTTTAAACACGTACAACTCACTCCCCCTACAACTAGTAATATTTTGTCGTGAACCTATTTGTCATTTGACATGTAGTTGTAAAATTTAAATTTAGAATGCGGGGAGAAAATATTTTCATATTTTTTTTCTTACCGCTTATTTATACTTTCTGCCGCCTTTTCAAAAATGGAATGACGCGCTTTCCGCGTAGGTGTAGCAATATGCATTTTTTGCATAATTAATATTTGAATTACGAGTCTTTAAATTCGTCAGTTAGACAGAGAAATTATGGTACACACGCATCTGTGTGTGTGACGTTTAACACCCATACTATTGAAGACTTAAGTAAGACCGAGGTAAACCTAACTCAGCCGCTTGTGGGGAGCGGAGAGTTGCCGTTCTATACGTAGTAATATTCCTTTCTAATGTAACTAATGATATCGTACTAAACGTTACTGATCCCACAGGGGGCTGCACAAGCACCTGCTGCTCGCGCCGAGCGACGTGGCCGGCTGGGGCATATTCCTGAAAGAGGCGGCCCACAAGAACGAGTTCATCTCCGAGTACTGCGGGGAAATCATTTCGCAGGATGAGGCCGACAGGCGCGGGAAGGTGTACGACAAGTACATGTGCTCGTTCCTCTTCAATCTCAATAATGGTGAGATATAAAATAAAAATAAATAAATAAATATACTTCTCTACAAAATAATCGAAACACTTCCGAATTTCTGTTTAACAACAATGTTATTTTAAATTTAGAATTTGGAATGTTAGTATTTAGAATTGAAAGCCCTATACTTTATAATGACATTTATTTTTTATTCGTAATACTTGTGTTCAATATTTTTCTGATAAAACTTATGAAACATAAACTTGGGACGTGTTGCGACATTGAAAACTGTTATTTCCTCTTCAGATTTCGTAGTAGACGCGACGCGTAAGGGCAACAAGATTAGGTTCGCGAACCACTCGATCAACCCGAACTGCTACGCCAAGGTGATGATGGTGAACGGCGACCACCGCATCGGCATCTTCGCCAAGCGCGCCATCCAACCGGGGGAGGAGCTGTTCTTCGACTACAGGTAAGAAAGCTTTAGTACATTCATGGTATAATAAAGCTAGGTATGCTCAAAAGTGACAGCTAACATTTGAAGGTCAGCCCAGCTGACGTCATCCCGCCCTGTATTGCCATTTCATAATAAGTAAATTACCAATGTTTTTATATTTTCTTTCCAAGGAAATTTTGAACTGTTAGTAAAAGATTTACTTACAGTTTTAATATTTTTGATACATATTTGACTTTGTTCTAAGGGGGAATAAAGTGACCGCTCAAGTTTAGGTACTTGATATCTATCTTACTTATGTACTTGGAAGAGCGGAAACTCCTAACATAGTTATATTTTATATAAGAGGGGTCTCCAAAACCATTTTATACAGGGTCTTAGTGACATCGTAATGAAAACTTTGAGAGATGTTTCAGACCATGATTCTGAGTTGATTATCAAGTGGAATTTTCCGTCGCAAAAGTATAAAAGAAAAACTAAAATGTTCATGAATTTCCCGACATATGATGATATCAACTTAGAATTGTGATCTGAATCATCCTCCACAGTATTCGTTACGATGTCACTAACACCCTGTGTTAGATTAAGTTCTGTAAAAGAAATAAGCCTCTTTTTGAGGCCCGAGTGTAACCCAGGGCTTAACACACTTGAGATGGAAATCGTACAAGGAAAATATATAACATTATTGTATACCTAATTATTTCGTTCTAACAGCTGTCAAATTGATCATCATAATATTTTACGGACATACATTGAAATCGGTGGGTTGGTAATGTTAGTGTGTAGCTAAACCAAACAAAAAGAATAAGAATTACGTATTTACAATGTTATCCTTTATTTTCGCAGATACGGACCAACTGAACAACTGAAGTTCGTCGGCATCGAGAGGGAAATGGAATTCTTATGAGAGCAAACCAAACAATGATGTGATCCGAACCCATATGGGGCGGTGTGAGACTTTAAACTCGAAATAAACTGCCAGAACTGGTATATTTATGGTTGATTTTGTGTGAATCTGCCAGTCCTTAGATAATAAAGACATCTGTGCCTTTCATTATAAAATCTTTCCGCATTTTTTTATTGTTTTTACACGTTCTGTGAAATAGGCTACAAATCAGAATGTACTTTATATCGCATCGTTAGTTGTGAACTGATAGTGTTATCTTCAAGATATCAGACTTGGACTATGTTGTTAAAATGAACTGAATTTTTACTTTATAATTTTTATAATAAAATCAGTGAAGGAATTACATTTGAGGTTTCATTAAAATGAGATGTTGAGGGCCCCAACTCTCCCCATTACATTATATTACATCATTCATATAAATGTAAGCTACGAGATCTATTTATATACTAGCTTTACTAGGACTACGACACGTGACATCCTAGCTTGAAATATCGCCGAGCGACCTCGCTGTGAAAGTGGTGCGGCGCACATTGGGCGCGCACGCCAGTCAAGCTTATAACGTGGATCCAATCTTTTTAAATTTAAACTTTTTATGTTTAGGTATAGGTCTACCAGAATCTGATGGTATAATTTTCAGGGAATTTATTTTTATTAATTGGCAACCCCATAAACGTCACCGCACCTGAAATTGACAGTTTTCTTGCACACGAATGAAGCGGCGAAATTTTTGAAAATATTACGAAATGCCCTACGATTTCCACGGTTTTCATTGATTTGCCTTGATGCACAGTAGATAAATGTATCGGAAGTAACGCTAGTTTGATATCAGACACTGGCGCTGTGGTGTTACACCATAGTTGGTTACATTTACATGGGGACGTGAGGGTTTTGGAGTAGTTAATGGAAAATGTCTCGATCTGAGGAGGAGGACAAGCCGTGTAGAGCGTGCTCAGACTTCAAGACGTGGGCCAATAAGCAGAGCAAATCGACCCTGGCCCCGCCGAGCAAAACGGTGAGGTTATGTTATTATAGGCGGTTTACCTAACCTACATGGAATATTCTCGTAATATCCAGGACATTCCTAAATTCCGTTCTATTTATTCAATGAAAAAGTTATACAATGACTAGAGTAAATCAAAGTATTTTGTGAAATTGCTGGATTTCTACATATTAAACCATGAAACAATAGAAATTGTTTTGCAACAGTGTGCTGATGGACGATACACTTAGTTTATTTTTAAATCACAAGATTTATAACATCTTTTTATATCGTTGATCTTTACCTCAGGTTGATGTGTTTCAGAACACACCAAAGGACTGTCCTCTAGACAAGGAAGACCTAGGCAAGTCCACATGGGGCTTCCTACACTCAATGGCAGGATACTACCCCGACAAACCCACCAAGTCACAGGCTGAAGACATGAGTAAATTCTTCCAAATATTTGCTCAGTTCTACCCGTGTGAACCTTGTGCATTGGACTTTCAAGAAGAGTAAGTTAATGCCAGAACTTATAATATGAATGTATAGCCACAATGTTAAATAAAAGCATAATGTAAAGTCAGTAATTCACATGAAAAATATGCTAAAACTATCTTGAATTCTATTCATTTTTTAACTAAATAAAAAAAATTAAGACTTAAGTTGCCTGGAAGAGTTTGCTACTTAGCAATAAGGCCGGCTATTGTACTCTTTCTATTTCTCTTTTGTTTTGTATTTCCTGTGTGTGCTTTATAAAGTTTATGATATAATATATAAGCCTCTTTAACATAACACTAATTCCTCCCCATTCTTACCGTTTAACAAGTAATTTACTCAAAACTTTTCTACCACAGCATAAAAAAGAATCCACCAAAGACGAAGACACAAGCAGAATTAGCAAACTGGCTGTGTGAACGCCACAACACCGTGAACATTAAACTTGGAAAACCCGTGTTTGACTGTAGCAAAGTGAATGAAAGGTGGAAAGAAGGTTGGAAGGATGGTTCCTGTGATTAACCAGGGGCTGGAAGAAGATATAGCTAAATAGAAAGGAGCGACACAAATCTTTATTGATAGTAGTTATATTTAAATTACGATTTGGACCAAATGGTGTAATAGTTTGCATAATATTTGTACCAAATGGACTTTTACTCATTCAACATTCATAGCATACTTACCAATATTTTTAATAGAGTGTATCACTATGAAGGAAAGTGAAACAAAAAATGTACTAATAAGAGTTCAAAGTACACAACGGGATATGAAATAATTCTTTCTATTTGGCAATATTTTCAAGTTTCAGTCCCATCTAAGAGTGATAAGCAAGGCTTAGTAGCAAGCGAGTGAGACAGTCTTAGTTTTTAAATGATTTGTGATGTTATTTACGTAGTTAGCCAGCATTTTCTACTATGTATATGTGTACAGTTATTTAGTTTCTGTTAATAAATGTTATTTCTCTATTGAGTATGTTGATGTTTAATATTCCCAAGTTATAAAAATAATACAAGTCTTTCGGCATGTCATGGGAGCAAGCTACAGAGGCTGCAAAAGATCGCGAGTGGAATACTGTTATTTAAACCCTACATCCCAACAAGGGAGAAAAGGATTAGAAGAAGAATATTAAATAGTAAGTAGATTCAAAATTCAAATTCAAAAATATCTTTATTCAGTAGGTAACATAGTTACACTTTGAATCGTCAATTTTTACATAACGAACGTCTCATCCGCCTAAAACTACAGCTTCTCACAACCTGTATAGCCGGGGAAAAGAAGCTGCCAGAAAAACCTCGGCACAGGGCCCTAGACGTTCTTTAAAAAAATAAAATAAACATAAAATATTGGTACACAATTGAGTTTTCAGACAGTTAAAGATTAAAATACAACACCTATCCTGAAGCCTTTGGTCTTGGTTATTATTATTTGAAAGGCTCTGACCTCCGCGACGAACCAGACATGGAACGACAAAGAAGGGTCATCAACGTTAAGGGATCTATGCTGGCGCGGCGTTTCCAACGGTGCAGCGACTATGAAAAACGAACATTATTTACGACCTTTTGCATAAACCTGTACACAGCGGAGTTGTGGTGTCGATACACAAAGAAAACCTACAATGACATGCGAGTATCCTACAATAATGCGTGGCGCGACCTGCACCGTCTACCTTACTGGTGCAGTGCGAGCGAGATGTTCTGCGAGGCGCGCGTGCCATACTGGGCCGCGTTGTTGCGTCGCGCCGTCAAGGGCGCGATGAATCGGTCATTTGATTAGACCCACTCTTTTTGGGAGGAAGCTCCATGACCTGGGGCTCCATTATGTGGCCCCTAGTGCTCGGCTTCTACATGAGCTTGTGCATGAACCTCAGGTGTAGTGGCGTCTCATCCTCCTTTTAAACAGAATCTGCATAAAGGGGACTCGGTCAGCTCCATTCTATGTAGGTGCTTGTTGAGTCTGCAATGCCCCGTGAGGGCCCTTGTTAAGATTCTTACCCGCCCTATATTACCCACACTATAAGAGTAAAAACTTCCAATGAGAATTTCTGAGAAAAAATCTCGGTTGCTAGTTATATGAGTGACGTCACGGGCCTTTGGTAGCTCAATAGTAGCCACTAGGGTTGCTAAGGTTAGTCATCCACCACACTTTTAATGACTTATGATTAAACACTTTAATGAAACAAAACAATCATGTAAATAACATTTATAATTCGTTCTAGTATGTACTTAACAAATAATGATTGGAAACAGATATAGCTTAATTATTAAAAATAGAAATATTTCTACATTAAAGTACCTATATGCCAGACCACCTAAACCTTTGTGTGCTTGACTAGGCAACAGGTAGACACTGTGACGATTTCATAATTTGATGACATAATTTAACTAGTTCTCACAGGCAGCAATAATTTCTGAAACAAAAGTTATGAATAATGAATATTTAATTAGTTTTTTCATAGTAACACATTATTATAAATATTTTTTTCTTTCTCTTGTAATCCTCAATGAACTAACCACCCTATCGGAGTGGTGAGAAACAAACTTTACTAAAGAGTACCTACATTTCGTTGTAGTGTATAAGGGTTGAACCAAATGTGGCAGTATGGAAACGCACTTGTTCCGCCCGTGCTGCGCACGCTGTCGCGTTTTTGGTATATACTGGTGCTAATTCCTGTAAATATCATCTAATTTTATTTTAAGTTATATCTGTCATTTTCTTATCCACCGAAAAGGAAAGAGACGGGTAATCGACAAGCATAAAATTTATGGAACACACTTCAATTTTAAGCACAAATCTAAACCAACCGTCTAAAAATTTTACATCCGTCAATAACCCGACACAGTTAAGTAGACAGCACGTTAAACGGATTGCATACCAGCGACGTACCTTTTGATTCGCCCGGGTTATTCATTCATTTACTCATTCTTCCTAAAATTAAGAGCTGTGAATCATCCGCCCCTTTCCTTTTCGACGGATATGAAAATGACGGATATAACTTAAAATAAAATTAGGCGGTGTCTGCAGGAATCGGGGCCATTGTCTTCATAACACAGCATACACAATCACTGTCGTCCTGTGGTTTACCGGCTTGCACCAATGAGTTATTAATTTATCTTAAGTGCAGTATTCACTGACACATTTGGCTCGACCATAGTAGACGGCGATACGGCTCACCTATCACGTTGGTCTAACAGATAGCTCGGTGAGGTGTGTGTACTTACTTCATCTTGAGATGGGAGGTACAGTAAGTAACCCAATTAGGATATAGTTGTGAGCTTATGTTACAAGTGGAAAGAAAATCCAGTAGTCACCACGGGGGATAGCACTAGGGTACTGGGTATACTCCATCAACTCACTGTCAAGTATACTGCGCAACGCCTGTACAGCGGGCGAGTGAGGCAGCTCGTGTATGAAGTCTCGTCCGTCGTCGCAACACCGCGCCAGTACAGGGTCCAGCGGCAGCGAGCCCAGCAGGGGGACGTCTAGTTCGGCGCACATGGCCGCCGCGCCGCCTGTAGTCGCTGGGAAGATCTCGCTGCGGGTCTGTTGGGGCAGAGTACTTTATTATCTAATCTAGCCTACAAGATCCCACTGCTGGGCAAATGCCTCCCCTTCCTCTTTAAATTTTTCGCGGTCCTGTGCGTACGGTCACGAGCATTAATATGTATACACTTTGGTACCATGTCACATTAACTTTTAAATGTCAAATATGTTAATGCGACAGAGTCCTAAAGTAGGAACATTATATTGCTCATGACTGTACTCCGGCCAGTCCCTCCGGCAAGCGTCCAAGTCGTCACGCCATCTCTTTCGAGGTCTACCACGTCGCCTGTACTCGTCATGAGGCACCCAATGCGTGACGATCTGTGCCCACCGCTCAGGGTGCATGCGACAAACATGTCCGGCCCAATCCCATTTGAATCTGGCGAGTTTACGTCCCACATCAGCGATTCCCGTACTTTATTATATTATTGAATTTTTTTGAATTTAAAAAGTGTCGTCGTAGTGGCTTTGGCGCGCCCCCTGTTAGAAATTGTGTCATTATTATGGCAACACTCCTTATAAAAAAGTAAAAATTTTTTTTTATATATTTGGTCTATTACGTCGATGGCTGTTCCGAACCCTGCAAGCGTATTTCCTGTGAAAGTTTTTAATAATATTGAATGTGATCGAGTTTAATCGTGGGACTGGAATATAGCTGGCGAGGAGTGGGTGTATATCGTCGCCTTATAATAAAACCATGTAAGCGCCTTTTTGAAAGAAAAAAAATATAATCTGATGTGATTTTCTACAATAAAACCTTGATTTCTTTCAGTTAATTTCATACCGGGTAAAAATTGAGACCAATAAATTCACGGATTTAAACTAACGTATTTTTTAGGGTTCCGCGTTCAAAAGGAAAAACGGAACCTTTATATGATCACTTTGTTGTCCGTACATTTTTATGTTATATGAAACTAACCATAACATTATGAAAGTTCACACAATTTAAAAAAAAAAGTGCATACCTGGTTTTCAGTATAAAGCGACGATACACTTCTGCCTAGCCTTCCGGGGATACAAGCGTGATGCTATATAATGCTATGGTAAAAAAAAACATCACCAACCTGACAATTAGGGCACACAAACAGCGACATGTTCTCGACGACGCCGATCACCTTCACCCCCACCTTGTGGCAGAATTGTATCTCCTTCCTGACGTCCAGCAGCGCCACCTCCTGCGGCGTGGCCACCAGCACCGCGCCCGCCAGCCCCGCCGCCGACAGGTACTGCACGGCCGACAGGTGCTCGTCCGAGGTGCCTGGCAAATTTCACGCAGTTTAGACCAAGAATTAATAATAAAAAAGTTTATTCAACCACAAATAATTTTACAAAATTGCTTCAACTTAATTACATGTAACACATTATCAGTTGTGGCCGAAAAGGAGGAGCCTCAGCATTGCTGCTGCTTTTCAGTCACCCCCTGAAAAATATTTGTAAAATAAAAATAAAATTAGATGATTTCGTAGAACCCTGGTGACTTTTGACCGTTTATATTAAAAACCTGAGCCAATTGTTTACGCAAACCATTGACTCTTGTGATTGCTTTAAGTTTATGTCAGGCGTTCATATATGTGTCCAGGAAGGGCGTTTCCTTTTTTTTTATTACAAGCTGAACTGTCAACAATCAACATCGTTTTTCATTTTAATCCCGATTAATTCCTATTCATATTCATTTAGTAAAGAGAGCGCACAGAGTGTCTGTATCCCCCGTACTTACGCGGCAATGGCGGGACATGGTAAGAATGAGATATATGTATGGAGTGTCCAAGGAGTGACGTAGAACCCTTGCCACACGGATGAAGACCTCAACAGTTGCAGAGGGGGAGAGCTGTCGGCAAGGCCAGCAGGATGGAACGGGCAAGTCACAGGGACTGTAACCTGGAACCTGACAGAAGGCAGCAGTAACTACAGCGGGCGCCATCCCACTCGCGTCAGACAGAGTACTGCGGGACGGAAAGCAAGAGGGAAACCACTGCCCTATTTTTCCCTAAAAAAGTAGCATGGAGAACACTACACCGACAAGAGCGTGGCTCTTAAATTAGTGATGATGTCCGGGATGTGGTATAAAATGTAGACGCAAAAATCAAGTAAGGAACTGTGTGTGGACATAATCCATTGCCGATATATTTAAATATGTTGGATCCTTATCCAACATACCCAAGCATTATATTATTATGTAAAATTATATTTATGTACATACCCGGAGGTGTGTCAATAAGTAGATAATCCAGTTCTCCCCAGTCCACCTCGCTCAGAAACTGTTTTATCATTCCTGAAAAACATTGAAGTAATTATACGAAACAGTAATGAAGCAGTTTTATAGTGTTCTCTTCTACAAATCCTTATTCAAAAATAACAAATCCTTAATAAAATAAAACTTTATTCAGTAGGTAACATAGTTACACTTTGAATCGTCAATTTTTACATAACGAACGTCTCATCCGCCTAAAACTACTGCAGCTTCTCACAACCTGTATAGCCGCCTGTTATCTACTAGCTACGTTTAAATAAGTCATATTACAGAAAGTAATTAGAAATAATATTTTCTTACCATTTTTCTTGGGTCCTCTCCAGATAACGGCGTCGTCGGGACTGCCGAGCAGGAAACCGATAGACATTAGCGATAGATTGTCGGTTACATACTGAAATATAAACATAATAGGTATAGCATGATATAACGTGCGTACTAACTAAACTAAGTAGCCAGAACACAAAATTCCCAATAGTATATACCATTACATTACATTCGATTTTAAACATCACTTTATACAAAAACTTGCATTTAATGATGTTACAAGTTGCACCAAATTACAAGTTGAGCTTAATGCTCGGTTCTCCTCTTTCCATCCCCTGATGTATTGCTCAGGTCTGTAACGTTACACCTTTGAACGACTGGGAAGCGAATTCTAGCTATTCAGCTAGTTTGTAACTTTGCATACATGCAGTGTGTAACCTACAAAGCTTAAGTTGATATTATTTAAAAAAATCTGCAAAACTTACGACTGGCGACCACCCCGAACCGGAGTTGTGCACTTGCTCGCCGCGTACGCCGAGGACGCGCGGCTGGCTCGGTCCGCAGATGTCCGCGTCTAATATGCCCACCTGTAATAACAGCACTCTTGGAACAACTCCCCACGACTCATGGGTCATCATCATCAGCCCATTTACGTCCCCACTGCTGGGGCACGGGCCTTCCCTATGGTTGGATAGGGAGATCGGGCCTTAAACCATCACGCGGGCCCAGTGCGGATTGATGGTTATTAACGACTGCTAATGCAGCCGTTGGTCCCGACGGCTTAACGTGCCTTCCGAAGCACGGAGGAGCTCGAGATGAAAACTTTTTTTTTTTGTGTCCCATCCTATGACCGGCCTTTGCGAAAGTTGCTTAACTTCAACAATCGCAGACCGAGCGCGTTTACCGCTGCGCCACCGAGCTCCTCAACGACTCATGGGTAAAGCTGGGATAACTCTAAGAAGATAATGAGTGATTTCTATTACAAATGTTGATAGGCCTTCTAATGTACACTATCATCATCATCAGCCGTATGACGCCCACTGCTTGGCATAGGCCTCCCCCAAGGATCTCCACGACGATCGGTCCTGCGCTGCCCGCATCCAGCGGCTTCCCATGTACACTATACTAGATACTATTAGATCCGCTGCCCGCTGGCCTCGATTGTGGCCCAAGGAACTATGTTCTCTACAACATGATACACTATGTAGATAGGTCGAAAGTGAAAATTTTATTGGTATAGTATTACAAGTCATTAATTAAATACAATAATTCAGAGTAGGTACGTTAGAACGTACTTAATGAATCGACATGAAAAAGACAAATAATATCTAGGTCCCTACCACCTACTCTTGTGGGAGACACGGCTTCCGTGCCTCACTTAGCAGGGTCCACAGAATACCAGCGTCGTGGCTCGCGCCGCGGCTTATGCTGAGTGAGGCCCTTTTATAAAGGACCATTGTTGACCAGTCCATACACTCTATTACAATTTGTCTTAATGTTTACTATTTACTATTTATTTGTACTCTTTATGTAAGTTGTTTTTTCTTGTGTGTTTTGTTTTATATTCATTACTGTGGTGTTCCTTTATAATCAACGTTTCTTTCTTTATTTACTTATGTAGGATAAACACTGTGTTTTCATAAATTTAATAAAATATATAAAAAAACATCAACTTAAAGTTCCCTACATATTTTCCAAACCCTTATTATTTCCGAGCTTATACAACTATAGTGTTGTAGCTAGGGGTAGATACGATAGCGTAGTGCAGCCTAACTACCTCTATTTTATACAGCATTCGAGTGGTTCGTAAAACCTGACCTATATACAAACAAGCGGGAAGGCTGTACCAGGCGGTGCCGCGCGCGAAGGCTGTATGTCGCGAATTCTTTGCCCGCCGCTCGCGGGATCGATACAACGCGGTTTCAGTGCCTTCAGGATTTATTTTTAATTTTATCTTTTTAACTTCGCGCCAAAATGGAATTCGGGAGTTCGCACGAAAGGAGATCGCGGTACAATAGGGTAAGACGCTTCTTCTGTCGTGAGAACACTGCTTTACACCAGCGGTTCCTAAATTGAGTTCCGTGGCAAAGTCACTAGGGTCCCAAGAAATTATCTATTTTTTTTTTTACAAATACATAATAAACAAAAAACACAGACTAGAAACATAAACTCACGCCTTTTTTGTGATCATCGGGGGTTTAAAAAATAAGACTACTGCATTACAATTCACCTTGATGGAAACATTTTGAAGATTTATGTACATATTTCGGGAGAAATAATCAATTGTCATCTAATATTTCAAGGAGATTATTTGGTTAATAGGACCATACTGAGGTGCAAAAGTAACAAATGTAGGTACCTAAGCAGAGGCTATTGAAAACCTGTTAAAAAAGGAGTGATAGCTTTCCACCCTACACTCAAAGAAACTATAATAATGTTACCTCCTTAGCTAATGTACTTGACTGTGATACAAGTAGTGTTGATTAAATGGAACAGTTGTATGGCTTCATCAATCAATTTCATTGCTTAGAAACTTATTAGATATTTATTTATTACCATTTCTAGAGTTAGAGTTGGTTTATAGAGCTCTGATTTATAAAAAGCTGTTTATTATTGCCAGCATTAACTATAACATGGAGCATTGTGGAATGATAAGTTAGGGTTCTTAGAGGAAATTCCTTATCAAATCCATGAAAGTGTTTGTTGTGTTTGTGGGATATGTGCATAATTATTAGGCTTATATGACCCTTACAGGAGCACAGAATTGGTATTGAATAAGGAAACATGTAGGAATAGTAACACAAACACAATAAAAGTCCAACTTACATTGACATCAGAGTTCTTAGCGGCGAGGCCATGCCCGAGCAGAGATGTGACGGTACTCTTGCCCACTCCTCCCTTACCAGAGAGGATGAGGATCTTGTGCTTCACATTGGACAGACGTTGTTTGATTGTGTCTATAGCTGGGTCTGGCATATTCGCTGCACCTGTAGATTTCATTGCAAATTATTGAAAGAACTATCTACTAAATAAATGAAAAGATATATAATGATGAAATGTTACTTTTATCTGTAAACAGATAAGGTTGAAAAGCAAATGTAAATTATTATTATTATTCATTGTCATTAAAAAAGAAACAAAATAAGTTCACTAACCAGACTCAAGACTGATAAATGGTATCTGAATGTTTGACCAAAGTACAACGTAATTGAGGAAGTACCTACCATTAATCAATTTCTTTTATGCTAAACATCTTAAATATTTATTATCTATAAATCTCACCTGATGCGCAGATATTCTGGTTAGGACAACCGGCGCATGCTGAGGCTTTGCCGGCATCTTCGCTCTGTGTTCCCGGGCAATCTGATCACGAAACACAAGAGTATTTTATAAACAATTTTGTGCAAGTGGAATAAATAACCTGAAATAGTAACAACTTACGCTGTGGAGCGTTCTCTGGAACATTGCTCATGATTAGTTATATCATTTACACTGTAACTGGTAAAGATAATTAAATCTTCTACAACACAGTATATACAATATACTGAAAAATCATAAAAAAGCACGACAACGCAAGTCCAATACTTGGTACTTGGCAAGTCCACTCAACACACTACTACAGCTGACGCTGACAGAAATACTGTCAATGTCAGAAATGGTGATGTTGTTAGGTTGGTAGTGCCCCACACGCGTTTATTGCGCAACAGAAATAGCGTAATAATGATTAAAGAATATGTAGGGTTAAGAAGTAAGCTCATAGTAAGCTCAGATAGCGGTATCTTTCTGACTTTACTCTTGAGTAGTAAATTCTGTCAAAAAAGCAACGGGTGTTTTTTTTGATACGTTGGTGCACCTGAGGAAATAAATTGACACCAATTTTGAAATTTATTTTTCTCTCAATGCCATGATTTTTTTTGAATGACAATAATTCCCGGATTTTCAAAATTTTGTCCCGTGTAGGCTAGAAAAAATCTACCAACATGTCTAAGGAAGTTACTATGTGCACGGTAAATAAAATAATTCTTCTATTAAGGTATAGGTAAAATGAGTACCTCGATGTTCTTCCTACTATCTGTTACTTCTCTATTATATTCATTACAGCAACTCCAACAATGGAGCCCCGTGAAGGAGACGGCGGGGGCTCCGCAGGCGCCGCCCTCCGTTGGCTACTGCTTCCACACTCCTAAGAAGCACCCGTGGAGGCCTATCATGGGATACGAGGAGATTGAAGTTACTCCTATGTAAACTGATATTAATTATTTCTCCTTAACTAACCATATATCTTTTAAACGTTCTTTATATAATTCTTCATAAAGTGGTCGGAAATCATCTCTCCAAAGTTAATAAATAACTTACCTCTTGTAGAAATGAAAATTATAAATATTCATAAGTTTATTAAGCCACTATTCTTCCGTGGTAGGCAGACAAAATTGTCAGTTTTGTCGTCCGGGATATGCCAATGCAGCCTGGTCGAAATGACACACTCGCCCAGTCCAGGTTGTTGATTTGCTGGAATGAAACAAAATAGGGTCGATTAGACTCATGCTTTCTAATAGTATTCTGATAGTCTGTGTTAACTTGTAATGTTGCATATTAGAGTCGATAGGTTTCGAATTTCCTTTCTTAGTTTTCTTTACAAAAGGGTTAACTACTTTTTAGTTTCACTCCGATAATTAAGTTCTTGCTTACTATATGGTGGGGGCGCGGAATTTTGCACGAAACCCAGTTCGCTTCTTCCGCTTTCCTGGGTGTGTGTACAGCAAGTTTATATTTCCGTCACCAGGCCGTCGCAACCGATAACGAACACGATGGTGGATCCGTGCTACACCCCCGCCGGCATGGCAGCGGAGCCGTTACGCTTCCCTAACCTGGTGACAGGGTTCGACCGGAGCCCCGAACACGCCGCACGCGCCGCTCTGTACACCCGCTACACACAGTACGAGTGGAATCAGAACAGCATCAAGAATTATAATGAATCTGACGCTAAGAGGAATTTCTCTGAGAGAATCAGGAATGATATCATGAGGAGTATCAGGTGAGTTCAGGGACAGACCACTTGTTTGCTGGTCTTTCATTTATTCATAATAGTACCGTATGAAACTTGGAATCGGGACATCGCTTGTGAGGTTTATTTGTAACTGCAGTTGGTACCTACTTAATTTACCTATGTAGGTATGTAATCCATCAAATAGCTTTAGTACCTACGAAAGTTACAGGTCGGTTTTTAAAACATTAAGAGGGCATAGGCCTTGTAAAGTAACGGCATCCCGGGTACTTTGACGTAATCGTACACGGGCGCCTGTGTGTGGGTAATGCTGTCCGTCCTGGCGGAAGAGGGGGGGTTGAGGTAAACCTAGCTCAGACGATGGTGGGGAGAGATTATTCCTTATTCTATGGTAACGGGACATCCAAATAGGTAAGTAAATAACGTATCACATGGTATAGAAAACACCATAATGTATCTAACTATCTGTACCACCGATGTTAATCCTATGAATGAGATTGTGTTTGACTCATAAAGTGCAACTGTCTAGTTTTTTTTAACGTTTTGCCTTCAGATGGCATTAAATACTTGAGCGGACAAATGTTGAGCGCTGAGGGCCTCTCACGCGGTAAACTTTTTTCAAAATGTCAAGACACTTGTTAAGTTATCGGTGATAATTTCCAGGGAGACAGATGAGATCGGAGCCCAGGGTCAGAGGGATGCCGGAAGAAGACTCGGCGAGCGCATCACTGATACTACCTTCTGGCGCAATGAGGTACGGCAGAGATTTTTCTAGTAGCCCTTCGGCAATTAAAGTGGTTCACAAAGGAATTTCTGTGGTTTCTGAATGATTAAGTATCCCACATGTTAGTAGATACTTATATGTATAAATGCGGCTCTAAAAAGACAATCATCTGAAAAAGCAATAAGTATTGCAATTTGACGTTTGCATTTGTACCTACCTATATATTAAGTATATTGTTTTTTTAGATGGATTGATTCCCAGTAGGACTAACATGGGCAATGTGATAAAATTTTGTCACGGTCATTTTATCGAATCTGACGATATAATTATGTCGTTTTGTCGATCGGTGCCAATATGTGACCCAAAATAAGTCATGTCGTTCTATCAAAATACGAACAAAATCACGGTACACGCATGTTAGGGGAAAAAACAAACTTATCGATTTCGACAAAATTGATTCTACTGGGTGAGAGCCTTCAGCGCTCCCCATTAGTCCGGCCAAGTAGTTAATGCCATCTGCGGCAAATCGACAATAAGTCACGTCAAAAAAAAAGGACAATTGGTTGAATCGATCGATAATTTTATCACGTTACGCATTGTTAGCCCTGCTGGTGTGGTCTAAAGGACTCAGCACACCCACCAGAAGCAGGCGAGAAGTACTGCAGTTCGAGTGCAAATCCGCGCATGTTACGTTATAGTACAAGGAACTAGGTTTATGAAAGTGCGTCATACCAAATTAGTTTTTGTTTTAGAACTGAAAGAAAGATAGAAAATAATTTATTTTAGAAATAAGTAGGTGTGGTACAGTCATGAGCAACATAATGTACCCACTTTAGGACTCTGACGCACTTACATATTTGACATTTAGTGAGACTTACAGTTCAATTTGTCAAAAAAGTTAATGTGACATGGTACCAAAGTGTAAACATATTAATGCTCGTGACCGTACACAGAATAGAATAGTGAACAAAATAATGAATTTATACCTTATCTCTAAAAAGGGACGTCACCTCAGCAAGATGTTGTGACACTCCCTCAGGAGTGCCACAACGCTGATTTTCAGCTGAACCCCAAAAAATACTGAAATATAAAATATAATATAGGCTTAAATCTGAACAATCAAATTAAATAACTTTGTTAATAATATGTATACATTTAACGGATTATAATGAATTCAAGTTCGAGGGTGTGTATGTGTGTGTGTGTGTGTGTGTGTGTGTGTGTGTGTGTGTTTGTTAAGTGAGAGTGTGTGCTCTCAACTGCGCTCTCAAAGCACGCCAGTTTATACTATAACCTCTTGTCCGCTAGAAGATGTTTTACGAGGGTCTAGAAATTGGTAAGTCATAGGCAGCAATGAGGTATCGATGTTCTGTTAAAGTTAGTGTGTATTGTAGGTGGGGATAGAAATGGAGCGGCTGGTATCGACGTGTGAGAAGCTAAACGACACGAGAAGACAACTGGAGCGAGCCATCGCCGGCATCGAGGGTCCATTGCATATTGTGCAGGAGTGCCTCTACCACAGAGAGAAGCGACAGGGTCGGCATCCAATCAAAAACCTATCTCTTCCTTTATAGTGTGGGTTGTGAACTTGTGAGGTGGATTACCAACCGTAGCAACCCTAGTGTCAGGATTATTATACAGCCACCAAAGGGCCCGACGAGGTCGTGCATCAGTAGGTGACTACTAAGTAATAACCGGGACTAACGGCTTAAAGTGACTTCCGAAGCACGGATTATACCTATCTTACTTTCGGACAATCGGTATCGGGTTTCGGTTTTAGAAAAAAACTCTAAAATTATTTCTTTACTGGACTAGTTGTTACTTGAGTATCAGAGGCTTTTGGCTGCTCAATTACTATTGAGCCTAACCCTATGACCCGACAGCAGGACTGATGAGGTCGATCTTTGGTCTCACAACCCACACGAGTGATATGGAAGTCTCCATCTTTCGAGTGGGTTGGTATTAAGCCGTCAAAAGCCCTTAATGTGATTCTAGTAACAACTACAATGGTCGCAGAGATCGGCTGTTTAACGTGCTCTCCGAAGCACAAAAGGAGAGTGCCGGTTCTATACGTACTTATTAGTATTTGTAACATCACATAACAAATACTTTATTGCACAAACAGGAAAATACAAAACAAAAGAGAAGCGGCCTTATTGCTAAGTATCAATCTCTTCCAGGCAACCTATGTAACTTTTATGGATTCAGTGTGGATCGTTCTCCATCAGTCCGCATGGAGTGTGCTCGGTAATCCCTCGGAGAGGGTACTATTTTTTTATTTAAAGTATTATTATTACTTCGTTATGTTTCAGGTTTGGAGCAAGTCCACGACGCGGTGGAGCAGTCGCTGCTGAGGGAGGTGGCCATCCTGCGCGATTGCCAGGACAAGTTCAGGAATATGCTCGAAAAGGTACCACCGGTTAAAAGCATTATTAGGCATTTGCTAACCGTTTCCCACCGTAGGTCATATCGTCACTTACCAGAGAAAGTAATACGAAACACACGCAAAAATAACACACTCACACTGATCAAATTTATCAAGTACTTACTTAATAGTGCTAGGTATAGGATCATCTTACACAATGCTACTTACGAAAAAGAATGGAATGGACCATACTTAATACAATCTTTCTTCACATCATGTAAACCGTGGAAATATTATTATAATAACACTCTGTCTACGATGTAAACAGTCAGATAAGATGTTCTTTTGGTCTCTTCCGTAAGTACCTCTAAATAATGAGGGTAGACGAAAAAGTTGTTCTACAGTTCTAACTTACATCAATTGTTAACTGTGTACTACGATGAAAAAATAATGTCAAGCGAATCTTCAAATAATAAATAAGTAGATAGGTGACATCTTAAAATACACCTGTTCTGTGTGTTTTGCATAGTCTCCTTTCTATGTTAGTTATAATTTCTACAATATTCGCGCCGGTTGACAAAATGGCACACTGTGCTCGCTTCCTTTGCATATTTGCATCACGTTTATAACGTATAACGGATATGGTCCTAAAACGCGCTATCAAAGTTTTCTTAAATCTCAATACAATTAGCGAGCGTTACATCGTGTTGTTGGGAGTCCATCGCCTCGAGGGAAGCCAGTCTCCGTCAAGGCTGGTCTTGTATTGGCGGTCTATGCGTTGTGCACAATGATACTGATATGTGTACAGTTCCTGATCAGTTGACTTGAGCAATCATTAAAAAAAAGACCCATGCTACACAACGTTAGTTGAACAATTACCTGTGAACGCGATAAATACCGACAGGTTGAATTGACTCCTTTTTGCTACAACGTAATGTAATATGGGCTAGTTTTCTCTTCGCGGGTTGGGAAGTCAGACAGACAGTCGCTTCTGTACACATGACATCATCATCATCATTGTTCATTTGGACCTGTCAAAACTTCAGGTTAGGTAAGCGGACCCTGTGGAAATGGAATTTAGGGAAATAATGCCATATAGGAAAACAAAGATATAACAGTAGATAGGTACCTACAACATGCTGCTTCTGCGTGTGGGTGGGGAAACATTTAGATCAGTGATAATTTAGAAATGTTTATAACATAAGGATAGAATAAGGAATAATACGACGTTACGTCTCCGCTCCCCACCAGCGTCTGAGCTAGGTTTACCTCACCAGACATAGTTTAGACTTGAATCGTATAGCGTCAGACGTCACACACACAGACTGATAAACACGAAACACACGCAAAAAATAACGCACGCTGTTCAACTTTATCAACGATAATAATTTTAGGTATAGCATCATATTACACAATGCTACTACGAAAAAGAATGTACTTAATAGACCATATTAAATAAGTACTTCCAATCTTTCTCAACATGTGGAAATATTATAAATTATAATAATAATAATCTTCTATCTAAATCTACGATGTAAACAGATAAGATGTTGTTTTGGGCTCTTCCGTAAGTACCTCTAAATAATGAGGGTAGACGAAAAACTTACATCAATTGTTAACAGTGTGTACTACGATGAAAAAATAATGTCAAGCGAATCTTCAAATAATAAATAAGTAGATAGGTAACATCTTAAAATACACCTGTTCTGTGTGTTGTGCATAGTCTCCCTTCTATGTTAGTTATAATTTCTACAATATTCGCGCCGGTTGACAAAATGGCACACTGTGCTCGCTTCCTTTGCATATTTGCATCACGTTTATAACGTATAACGGATATGGTCCTAAAACGCGCTATCAAAGTTTTCTTAAATCTCAATACAATTAGCGAGCGTTACATCGTGTTGTTGGGAGTCCATCGCCTCGAGGGAAGCCAGTCTCCGTCAAGGCTGGTCTTGTATTGGCGGTCTATGCGTTGTGCACAATGATACTGATATGTGTACAGTTCCTGATCAGTTGACTTGAGCAATCATTAAAAAAAAGACCCATGCTACACAACGTTAGTTGAACAATTACCTGTGAACGCGATAAATACCGACAGGTTGAATCGACTCCTTTTTGCTACAACGTAACAAATACTTTGTTCTTTACATAGGTACATAACAAATGCTCTTAGATAACAAGTGCTTTATTCTTTATTCTAAGACTTTATTGCTTAATTTCATTTTATTACAATGAAAAACCAATGTAGTAGGTAATGTTTGTGACCTAACCTGTATTGGGCTGGTTTTCTCTTCGCGGGTTGGAAGCTCAGACAGACAGTCGCTTTTGTACACATTCGGTCCTGTCAATATTTCAGGTTAGGTAAGCGGACCCTGTGGAAACGGGATTTAGGGAAATGATGCCATATAGGAAAACAAAGATATAACAGTAGATAGGTACAACACGCTGCTTCTGCGCGTGGGTGGGGAAACACTTAGATCACAGTGATAGGTACTTAATTTAGAAATGTTTATAACATAAGCATAGAATAAGGAATAATACTACGTATATACGTAGAATGGCAACTCTCCGCTCCCCACCAGCGTCTGAGCTTTACCTCACCAGACATAGTTTAAACTTGAATCGTATGGCGTCAGACGTCACACACACAGACCTCCTAGAAGTTCGCCCCGGACCCAGTGGCCCCGGACTTAATAAAATAGCCTCGTTTTACACAGACACTATATTGACGCTCTCGTACACGCGCATCTGTGATGACTAAAGTAGTCTTACTTTGTGGGGCGGGTGAGTTTACCACCACCACCACCACCATCTGTACTACCAACCTGGTAGCATAGTACAGTCGTCACCACAAATATAAACACTAGTATGGGATAATACTACGAATAGAACGGCAACTCTTCGCTCCCCTCCAGCGGCTGAACTAGGTTTACCTCACCCGCCTCACAAAGTAAGACTTACCAGCGGTGGTAGGTTCCGCAAGGGGCCGCCGCGGCCGCCTGGTGTATTTACCACCCTGGTATTTAGAACGTAGTTATGGATCCCCCACAGCGTATAGTAAACGTAAGATTGTGACACATCAGCATATCAGGGTGGTCTGTCTGGCTGAATGTGCAGTACGGGTGGCGGATGCATCGCTTGCAGAAAGATAAGCCTAGCGTTAGTTTTAAGACTGTATTTTTGAATCAGTAATAAACGACATCTAAATCTGTTCGGTTCTTTTACTCTACATTTAATTTAATTAGTTTTTAAAAAAACATTTTCTTAGCTCCCGAAACTTGACTGGCGCAGCCGGTAGGATTCGCTTTCCTATACCGTGCGGCTCGTGCTATATAATTCGCGAAAATTGGACTGAAATCGTCTGATGCTGTGAAGACTGCGTGAGCTAATACGGACTAAGCGAATCCTGCGAACAAATAAATTTGTCGAAAATTGGGACCTGAAAATTGGAACATGCGAGCAGCCGGCTGGTGAGTAGAACTTTTCACCTTCCTTACCCTGCCTCTGTGTTCTGTTTTCCCGGGATTAAACTTCTCCCGTTATTTGGTAATCTTTGAAAATTAATAAATACTCCTCTTTATTAATTTTATTAGGGCTACCTATGTGTTAAGTATAGGTACTTAGTAAGTGTAAATTTATACGTATATACGTTTATTGAGTGTTAAATCTATCTAATTAATAGTAGTTTATTATATTCTTAGTGTTTAGTGCTTAGTAGTTATAAACTTGATTCACGATGGAATCTATCAGACTAATTCCTAATGAAATGGTTAAACTCGTCCCATTATTTGATGGCGAAAAGCGTCATCTAAACCTGTTCATTCGAAAATGTGAGTACATAATAGATAGGTTTCGCGGTAATGAGGCTCAAAATCAGTATGTAATGCAAACACTGACCAGTCGATTAATAGGGAACGCAGCCTCCCTTATCAGTGAACGCGGAGACATCGAAACATGGGACGAGTTAAGAGCTTTACTTACCCAGCATTTCGGTGATCCAAGGAGCGAGGAATGTATAAACATAGAGCTAGAGACTTTAAAAATACGTGCAGGAGAAAGCTTTTTGGATTTTTGTAATAGAATTCAATCGGTTCGTTCGGTTTTGATGTCAAAAGTCAATCAGATTGCCGACCCTAACATGAGAGCAAGTAAAAAGACTATTTACGAACACACTTCTCTAAACGTCTTTTTGTACAATTTACCCGAAAGTATG
The DNA here is from genome assembly GCF_024362695.1 of Pectinophora gossypiella. Classification (NCBI taxonomy): domain Eukaryota; kingdom Metazoa; phylum Arthropoda; class Insecta; order Lepidoptera; family Gelechiidae; genus Pectinophora; species Pectinophora gossypiella. The sequence goes on from NC_065417.1 coordinate 15,559,958, forward strand.
GTACGTATAGTTCGGCTAAAGGGACCTACCACCTTAGAAGAAGCGCTTGGTATTGTGTTAGAAGAAGTAAACTTCCATGATCAATATCAAGCGAGGAATAAAATGTCGCAACACAACCCCTCTAACTCTACACAAAAGCCAGTAACCCCAACATTTAAATTCGGACTCCCACCGTCCATTCCGCAAAATTTGACATTTAGGCCTCCGGTGCAACAACCGTTCCTCATCCCTAATTATGTACCAGTACAACAACCACGGTTTAACTTTGGTATTCCTCCAAATAGACAAGCGAATAACCCGACTCCACAGAACCAACCTCAAAATAATTTCGGTTATCGCCCACAACAGTTACCCCAGTTTGGTTACCGCCCCCAGAATTTTGGTTACAGACCTGTCGGCCTCCAACCACAACCTCCAATGCGCCCTCAGCAATTCGGAATGCAACGTAACTTTAACGTTCCAAATACGCCTAATAACCAGCGACCTTTTGTGTCTGAGGACGTATCGATGAGAACAGCACCACCAGCGCGACCTCAACAGGGGTTCCGCTTGAACGAACTAGATTTACAAGAAAATGAACCGTATGCCTACGTCGATGCGTGTTATAATGATTATTATCCTTGTGATTACGAGTACTACCCTATTTACAACGAGATGGTTAATATGCAATCTGCACCGGTGTCTGAAATAGAAACCACTAAACGAGACGATGTCCCAGCTGAGCCTACCGGAAATTTTCAGATACAGGCCTCAGAGAGAGACATATCATAGAGCTAAACTGTAATGCGAACTTACGATTACCATATATCTATGTACCGGAGATAGACGCGAAACTAATGATTGATACAGGGAGCACGCGCTCGTTTCTTAGCCCGGAGAAGGCTAAACAATACTTTGCACCTCAAATAAATTACGAGCCCTTTAAAGTTATCAGCACCCACGCAAGTAGTGACCATGATCACGTGGTAAAGATACCTCTACCACCTACATTTAACAGCTCTGAGTGGCATAAATTTTATATATATAATGTAGATTCACGTTACGACGGACTCGTAGGTAACGATCTCCTGAAACAATTGGAAGCTGTTATTGATATGAAAAATTTAATAATCCGTACCAACACTACAACTATACCTATCATACATGAGTGCACCAATGAAACGATCGTATTACCCCCGCGAACTGAACTCAAAGTGAAGTTACCTACTGATTTGTATTCTGGTGAGGCTATTCTGAATTACACTCAGTTTTGTAAAGGTGTGCGTATGCCTAGCGCTTTAGTCACATGTAATAATGGATATGCGACAACTATGATTCAGAATACCCTAGACCAAGAAATGACGCTAACTATAACTAAACCTTTTAAAGTAGCTGAAAAACCTGAAACCGACTGTCAAATTAATACCATAACTAATCTGAATGAGATAGAAGTCGATAAATTACTTACAGAAAATCTATCAAAATTGCGACTAGATCACATGAACGTTGAAGAGCGTCAATGTATATCCAAACTGTGTGAAGAATATAAAGACATATTTTACTGCGACAAACTACCCCTTACCTTTACGAACCAAGTGAAACATTTTATCCGTACAAAAAATGAGGACCCAATATATACTAAACCATACAGACAGCCGCCTGCCCAAACAGAAGAAATCAGGAGACAGGTAGAAAAACTATTAAATGATAACGTCATACAGGAATCGTTCTCTCCTTGGAGCGCACCTGTACACTTGGTCCCCAAGAAGATGGATGCCTCAGGTGAAAGGAAATATCGCATGGTGATCGACTACAGAAGGCTTAACGAGATTACGACCGATGACAAGTACCCACTTCCTAACATCACGGATTTATTTGACAAGCTTGGGAAGAGTTCCTACTTTACGACACTTGATCTCGCTAGTGGGTACCACCAAATCGAAGTCAACGAAGACGACCGACAGAAAACAGCGTTTAGTACATCTAGTGGACACTATGAGTTCATCCGTATGCCATTTGGGCTTAAAACAGCGCCTGCAACTTTCCAGCGCGCAATGGATAATATTTTGAGAGGGCTGCAAGGCATTCACTGCTTAGTATACCTCGATGATATTATAATATATTCCAGTAGCTTACAGGAACATATCGAAAAATTGAAATTGGTATTTGACAGACTTAGACAGACTAATCTGAAGGTGCAACTGGACAAATCCGAATTTTTACGAAAAGAAGTGCTTTATCTCGGTCACACAATTACCAAAGACGGACTGAAGCCTAACGACGATAAAATAAGAAGTATATTAAACTATCCACTACCAAGAACTACAACAGAAATAAAAAGCTTTTTAGGACTGATCGGCTACTACCGTCGCTTCATAAAAGACTTCGCTAAGGTCACGCAACCCCTAACTTCTTGTTTGAAGAAACGTAATAAAATTATAATTAACGAAGCCTATACCAACGCATTTGAAAGATGTAAAGAACTGCTAACGACTGTACCTTTGCTTCAATATCCTGACCCAGAAAAACCATACATACTTACTACCGATGCGTCTTCAGTGGCTTTAGGTGCCGTATTGTCCCAGGGCACGATAGGATCGGACAAGCCAGTCGCGTACGCCAGCCGTACGCTCAGTGACACGGAGAGTCGCTATAGCACAATAGAACGTGAGCTACTAGCAATAATCTGGGCTGTGAAACATTTTCGGCCCTATTTGTATGGCCATAAATTTTACATCTATACAGATCATAGACCTTTAGCATGGTTGTACTCTCTTAAAGAGCCAAATAGCAAATTAACACGCTGGCGCCTCCGCTTACAAGAATTCGATTTTGAAGTTATTTATAAAAAGGGCAATCAGAACACTAATGCGGACGCCCTATCTCGAATTAAGGTAAATGCTCTCGGATCTGACTCTGAAAATGATGATGTATCAATGAAAGTCCATGTGGACAAGAAGGACGAAGAATTACAAAAGTATATAGACAGTTTAGTACAAGACATATCCCAAATAGCTAAAAACAACAAACCTATAGGCAATTCTGATACGATAACCATATCAGA